>NC_048579.1:74348289-74508289 GCF_013265735.2 Oncorhynchus mykiss | reverse complement strand
GAATGTGCTGACCTATAACACCTTCTGCTTTAATGGAGCCTCTGGGTCTCCGGTTATAAATCCCAGTCATTGTCAAGTAATTAATGGCATCCCAGTATATGGCTGCCAGGTGATTGCCATGCATACTGGTGTTTTTTTGTACAAATGTAAGGAAACTCAAGAAACTCAGAGTGTGATTGAATATGCAATCCCTCTCAGGACCATTCTAGAAAACGTATTGGTCTACTTGGTGGACACAAACAATGTTCAAATGTTGGCAAGATTCACCGATGTTGCCATGGAAAACCCACATCTGTTTGAGCTCATTGCCTGTCTTATCATCGAGATGACACACACATTGCAGCCTGGATACTCTGATATCCTTGACGGAATATGGAAGGCAATATCAAAAAGTCGTAAAAGAGATGAGATGCAGAAATTGATCATTGAAATAAGTGTAGGTACATCAAGGATCGAATTGAGGTGCTGAACTGTGTTTTAACAGAAGTTAGGGCGGCTGTGGATGTCACCTGTGTGTTGAGAAGCATCTTTAGGACATTTAAATGAAAAAAATAATGCTTTTATTGTCACACACACAGCAGATATGTGCAGTGAAATGGATTGTTTTACAGGGTCAGCCATAGTAGTACCGCTGGAGCAAAAAAAAAGACAGATTTGTCACCTTTATTATTTGACCCAGTGACCTTTCAGTTGCTAGCCCAACACTCTAACCTCTAGGCTACCCGCGCGTCCCCTTCGCTCATTTGCAACTGTAGACGTAAGCTATAGAGGGATATGGTGATGTGGCCATATTATTTAGGAAAGCCACGGTATCACATATCATCGCTGTCCGGGGTGAAAACCTCTCGTCTCTAAAACACACTTTTCAGGATATTGAAGAAGAAGAAGAAAAACTGTCATATTTTACCCATTGAACAAACATTACATTTCAAAACTACTGAAGATATCTTGTATACATTTTTATTTGTCCTAGAGTCATGAACTGTTCCACCTACATTGAGGAAAGTTACCGCTTTCAATATACATATAAAATGAAATGAAAAATGGGAGTTACAAAGGTTTTCATCAGACAAATGACAACACATTGAATAGACTGCAGATGTTCACTTTGTAATGCAGCGATAAGGTAGAAGAAGAGCCAATGCTGTATCATGAATAATAGTGACTGGTAAAGGGGAATGGAAACATCCCCCCGGTAATCTCCTCTGGACAGAACTTCATAACAGAGTGTACAGACTCATCAAAAGATACAGGTTTGACACACTGGGTTGAACAAATCATAGTTTTGGTATATTGATTACGGTGAATCATTATTCGTTGTTGTTTTTTTATTTTTTTACTAATGTTGAATTCAATCATTGTTTTGTCTTGAATTAATATGTTGTATCCTATCCTTTATTATTTCATAGAGAATATCTTGCTTTGTTAGATTAGTACACTTTTAAATATTTTACTGATTGTATTGTACAGAGAGCAGGACTGCCCTGTCTCTCTCTCTAGACCTTGTTATTAGCAGGACTGCCCTGTCTCTCTCTCTAGACCTTATTATTAGCAGGACTGCCCTGTCTCTCTCTCTCTCTAGACCTTATTATTAGCAGGACTGCCCTGTCTCTCTCTCTCTCTAGACCTTATTATTAGCAGGACTGCCCTGTCTCTCTCTCTCTCTAGACCTAGTTGTTGAGCTCTATAGGTCATTTAGACTATTAAACTTTACATTGAGATTGTGGTGTAGAAGTGGGGAAAACCGTAAGGTGTTAGATCACCTGTTTGGGTTTATTACGTTGTGTTTATACAGGCAGTCCAATTATGATCTTTTCATTCACTAATTGGTATTTTGACCAATCAGATCAGCTCTTTTGCAAATAATTAGTTACTAGATCCGAATTGGTCTGCTTGTGTAAACACAACCTATGAAGTGTATCCAGTGAGCTCTGTGCGTTTCAGAAATAAACACTGCTAACTTGTAGCTTGTTGCTGTTTGAATCTTTCTTGCTGAGAAATACTTTTCTTACTTAGAAGACATACCTTCACATTAGAATGGGCACATTATGTTCATTGCAGTACATAAATATCAGTTGGATATTGTGAATATGATTCAGTTCATTCAAAGGAAAAAGAACATGACCCACAAATGTGGACATTATTTTTTTTCTCACCTTTATTTAACCAGGTAATAACCAGGTAATAACCAGGTAATAACCAGGTAAGGCAATAAATAGGCTATAGTGGTGAAAAAATTACAATTTAGCAGTTAAACACTGGAGCATCTTTATGTCATCTTTAATTGACTCCCAACTATTTGAAAAATACTATTTTTTTTAGAGTAGACAGTCAAAGTATAATTCTGTATTTCATGATGTTTAATGAACCAATGACAGATGTAGAGTTGATGATTTACCAACCCTCTCTTTGACGTAAGATGGTCAGCACTAAACAGTACAGACAGACAATGGATGGTCAGCACTAAACAGTACAGACAGACAATGGATGGTCAGCACTAAACAGTACAGACAGACAATGGATGGTCAGCACTAAACAGTACAGACAGACAATGGATGGTCAGCACTAAACAGTACAGACAGACAATGGATGGTCAGCACTAAACAGTACAGACAGACAATGGATGGTCAGCACTAAACAGTACAGACAGACAATGGATGGTCAGCACTAAACAAGACAGACAGACAGACAGACAGACAATGGATGGTCAGCACTAAACAAGACAGACAGACAGACAGACAGACAATGGATGGTCAGCACTAAACAGTACAGACAGACAATGGATGGTCAGCACTAAACAGTACAGACAGACAATGGATGGTCAGCACTAAACAAGACAGACAGACAGACAGACAGACAATGGATGGTCAGCACTAAACAGTACAGACAGACAGACAGACAATGGATGGTCAGCACTAAACAAGACAGACAGACAATGGATGGTCAGCACTAAACAGTACAGACAGACAGACAATGGATGGTCAGCACTAAACAAGACAGACAGACAATGGATGGTCAGCACTAAACAAGACAGACAGACAGACAGACAGACAATGGATGGTCAGCACTAAACAGTACAGACAGACAGACAGACAATGGATGGTCAGCACTAAACAAGACAGACAGACAATGGATGGTCAGCACTAAACAGTACAGACAGACAATGGATGGTCAGCACTAAACAGTACAGACAGACAGACAGACAATGTATGGTCAGCACTAAACAGTACAGACAGACAGACAATGGATGGTCAGCACTAAACAGTACAGACAGACAGACAATGGATGGTCAGCACTAAACAAGACAGACAGACAGACAATGGATGGTCAGCACTAAACAGTACAGACAGACAGACAGACAATGGATGGTCAGCACTAAAAAGTACAGACAGACAGTGATACATCCTATGTTATTATCTCCTGTGTTCGCTGTTTAGTTGAACAACATTCATACATGTGTCATGAAGCTTCATAGCCAGAAGAGAACAGAACATGATTGGTTTGAATAACAAGTTATTTAATAACAGGCGTCCAAACATCAAGTCAGACTTCACACCATCTAAGTTCTCGCTATTGAAAATACACCATCTAAGTTCTCTCTATTGAAAATACATCACCAATATAAAGTGATACATTAATGCATTTCAGATATTTATAATATATATATATATATATATATAGCCCAGGTCCTACTGTATAGGTTAACACATTACATAGCCCAGGTCCTACTGTATAGATTAACACATTACATAACCCAGGTCCTACTGTATAGATTAACACATTACATAGCCCAGGTCCTACTGTATAGATTAACACATTACATAACCCAGGTCCTACTGTATAGATTAACACATTACATAGCCCAGGTCCTACTGTATAGATTAACACATTACATAACCCAGGTCCTACTGTATAGATTAACACATTACATAGCCCAGGTCCTACTGTATAGATTAACACATTACATAGCCCAGGTCCTACTGTATAGATTAACACATTACATAACCCAGGTCCTACTGTATAGATTAACACATTACATAACCCAGGTCCTACTGTATAGATTAACACATTACATAACCCAGGTCCTACTGTATAGATTAACACATTACATAACCCAGGTCCTACTGTATAGATTAACACATTACATAACCCAGGTCCTACTGTATAGATTAACACATTACATAGCCCAGATCCTACTGTATAGGTTAACACATTACATAACCCAGGTCCTACTGTATAGATTAACACATTACATAGCCCAGATCCTACTGTATAGATTAACACATTACATAACCCAGGTCCTACTGTATAGATTAACACATTACATAGCCCAGGTCCTACTGTATAGATTAACACATTACATAACCCAGGTCCTACTGTATAGATTAACACATTACATAACCCAGGTCCTACTGTATAGATTAACACATTACATAACCCAGGTCCTACTGTATAGATTAACACATTACATGGCCCAGGTCCTACTGTATAGATTAACACATTACATAACCCAGGTCCTACTGTATAGATTAACACATTACATAACCCAGGTCCTACTGTATAGGTTGATACATACATACATACATACGTTATAAGCCTGGCTGCAATTAGGGTGTTCTCCTCTGGTGCAGATTTACAATCCCACAGATATGAGCTTCATTCCTTACACACATCAAATACAACACAAATCAAGCACTGGTCAAATAAAACACAATTTAAGTTCAATGATCAGTCACAATGTTTAGAGACGGAGTCATTACAGATTTCACCTGCAGTGTTTAGACAGGACAGTGTTGTGGAGATGAGTTTTGACAGGACAGTGTTGTGGAGATGATTCCCAGGAATGTCCGGAGTGGAGATTCTCGGAGGCTGGTGTATTCTGTGGTTGTCAACAACAACATCAACAAGAAGTCATTCATCTCATCCACATTTCATTTCCACAATGGTTCATGCTTACTTCAGTAAAGCGTCTATATTACACAGTATGCAGTACTAGGGCTGGGCGATATACCATATTTGACTATACACCGGTATTGATGCATGGACCAGTTTGTGTTTTTACTTCACCTTCTATAAAAAGGTATTTCAAGGTTAGGTTTGTTAAATTACACCCTACTCCGCTGTGTATAACATCCGTTTTGTTTATAGTTTACTCTGCTACTTGAGTCATCTCTCTCCTCTCCATGCAGCTTTCCACACAGATCTAGCCCCGCCCCCTGTCACTCGGGGAGCGATGTTTCAGATCTAGCCCCGCCCCCTGTCACTCGGGGAGCGATGTTTCAGATCTAGCCCTGCCCCCTGTCACTCGGGGAGCGATGTTTCAGATCTAGCCCCGCCCCCTGTCACTCGGGGAGCGATGTTTCAGATCTAGCCCCGCCCCCTGTCACTCGGGGAGCGATGTTTCAGATCTAGCCCCGCCCGCTGTCACTTGGGGAGCGATGTTTCAGATCTAGCCCCGCCCCCTGTCACTCGGGGAGCGATGTTTCAGATCTAGCCCCGCCCCCTGTCACTCGGGGAGCGATGTTTCAGATCTAGCCCCGCCCTCTGTCACTTGGGGAGCGATGTTTCAGATCTAGCCCCGCCCCCTGTCACTCGGGGAGCGATGTTTCAAATCTAGCCCCGCCCCGTCACTCGGGGAGCAATGTTTCAGATCTAGCCCCGCCCCCTGTCACTCTGGGAGCGATGTTTCAGATCTAGCCCCGCCCCCTGTCACTCGGGGAGCGATGTTTCAGATCTAGCCCCGCCCCCTGTCACTCGGGGAGCGATGTTTCAGATCTAGCCCCGCCTCCTGTCACTCGGAGAGCGATGTTTCAGATCTAGCCCCGCCCCCTGTCACTCTGGGAGCGATGTTTCAGATCTAGCCCCGCCCCCTGTCACTCGGAGAGCGATGTTTCAGATCTAGCCCCGCCCCCTGTCACTCTGGGAGCGATGTTTCAGATCTAGCCCCGCCCCCTGTCACTCGGAGAGCGATGTTTCAGATCTAGCCCCGCCCCCTGTCACTCGGGGAGCGATGTTTCAAATCTAGCCCCGCCCCCGGTCACTCGGGGAGCGATGTTTCAGATCTAGCCCCGCCCCTGTCACTCGGGGAGCGATGTTTCAGGATAGTGTTTTGCTCGACCAGGAGGAGACCCCACTTCACACTAGTCTTGTGTTCAAGACTTTGATGACAACTATGCAGCTGTTCTATAACTTTTCATTCGTTGTCATGTCAAACAACACTAGTATGTCAAACAACACCGTAGGAAGTCAAACAACACCGTAGGATGTCAAACAACACCGTAGGATGTCAAACAACACCGTAGGATGCCAAACAACACCGTAGGATGTCAAACACCGTAGGTTGTCAAACAACACTGTAGGATGCCAAACAACACTGTAGGATGCCAAACAACACCGTAGGATGCCAAACAACACCGTAGGATGTCAAACAACACCGTAGGATGCCAAACAACACTGTAGTATGTCAAACAACACCGTAGGATGTCAAACACCGTAGGATGTCAAACAACACACATCGTAGGATGTCAAACAACACCGTAGGATGCCAAACAACACCGTAGGATGTCAAACAACAAACAACACCGTAGGATGTCAAACAACACCGTAGTATGCCAAACAGCACCGTAGGATGTCAAACAACACCGTAGGATGCCAAACACCGTAGGATGCCAAACAACACCGTATGATGTTGAACAACACCGTAGGATGTCGAACAACACCGTAGGATGTCAAACAACACCGTAGGATGTGTTAACAGTGTTTGGGCTAACAGTAGCCTAGGCTAACAGTAACAGTGTTTGTCTAACAGTAGCCTAGGCTAACAGTAACAGTGTTTGGGCTAGCAGTAGCCTCGGCTAACAGTAACAGTGAAAGAAGTCATAGAACTGATTGATTCTGACAGACCCTCCGTTGGTGCTGTAGACTCACCGTTATTTGAAGTAGGGAAGACAGCATACCATTGTCAGGGCTGACCAGAGGGCTAAATGCTATGATAGTAAAACGCCTGTTCATGTAAAATGCAACCCCGATAGTCCATGAGAGAAACATTAGCTTGAAGATTAAAACAATTACTTTGTCCTCAGAGCTGTAGGCTACATTTAAAGTGCACAACTTTAAACAATGTGCTGTCAACAATGTAACCTGGATCATTTAATTTATTGTTAAATATCGCCCAGCCCTACCATATTGTCCAGCCAGCCCTATTCAGTTCTCTACAGTATTACAATAACCAGAGATTGTTAGTGACCAAAGCTAAAGAACTGCCAGCTAAATAGACTGTTTCTCTACAAATGAAATGATCAGACATACACACCTGCAGCGATGAACACCGAAGCCTTTACATATCTGATTCTGTAGAGGAAATAGGAAAAGTTGGTTTCTGTCAGTCAATGGCACATTATGATTAACTCTCTCTCTCTCTCTCACACACACACACACACGCACACACGCACACACGCACGCACACACGCACACACACACACACGCACACTGAAGTCAGATTCTGAAATAGAACTTAGCAACGTGTGTATGTGTGGGACTCTGCAGCTGTACTTTAACTACTAACTATACTAGTAGCTCACCCCAGGTGTACTCCTCTAACTACTAACTATACTAGTAGCTCACCCCAGGTGTACTCCTCTAACTACACTAGTAACTCACCCCAGGTGTACTCCTCTAACTACACTAGTAGCTCACCCCAGGTGTACTCCTCTAACTACACTAGTAACTCACCCCAGGTGTACTATTCTAACTACTAACTATACTAGTAACTCACCCCAGGTGTACTCCTCTAACTACTAACTATACTAGTAACTCACCCCAGGTGTACTATTCTAACTACTAACTATACTAGTAACTCACCCCAGGTGTACTATTCTAACTACTAACTATACTAGTAACTCACCCCAGGTGTACTCCTTTAACTACTAACTATACTAGTAGCTCACCCCAGGTGTACTATTCTAACTACTAACTATACTAGTAACTCACCCCAGGTGTACTCCTCTAACTACTAACTATACTAGTAACTCACCCCAGGTGTACTCCTCTAACTACACTAGTAACTCACCCCGGGTGTACTCCTCTAACTACACTAGTAACTCACCCCGGGTGTACTCCTCTAACTACTAACTATACTAGTAACTCACCCCAGGTGTACTCCTCTAACTACTAACTATACTAGTAACTCACCCCAGGTGTACTCTTCTAACTACTAACTATACTAGTAACTCACCCCAGGTGTACTCCTCTAACTACACTAGTAACTCACCCCAGGTGTACTCCTCTAACTACTAACTATACTAGTAACTCACCCCAGGTGTACTCCTCTAACTACACTAGTAACTCACCCCAGGTGTACTCCTCTAACTACACTAGTAACTCACCCCGGGTGTACTCCTCTAACTACACTAGTAACTCACCCCGGGTGTACTCCTCTAACTACACTAGTAACTCACCCCAGGTGTACTCCTCTAACTACACTAGTAACTCACCCCAGGTGTACTCCTCTAACTACACTAGTAACTCACCCCGGGTGTACTCCTCTAACTACACTAGTAACTCACCCCAGGTGTACTCCTCTAACTACACTAGTAACTCACCCCAGGTGTAGGTCTTCAGATTCTTCAGGTGGCGGACTCTGCAGGTGTACTCCTCTCCGCTGGCTGGTGTGAATCCAACACTCTTGGTGAGGTGGAACTGCCATCCCTGTTCGAAGGCCAGGTCTGTCTGCTTGGCGTCGGGGATCTCCACGCCGTTCTTCAGGAGCTGGATGCTGATGTCAGGGGGGTGGAAGACACTCACGTGACAGATCAGGGTGTTGTCTTTCCCATATTCCCCTGGGTTACGGCTGTACACCTTCACCATGGGGGGAGCTACAGGGGGAGGAGGGAATGGTAGTCAGGCAGGCGCCGGCACACATAATCTGTATCACAGAAGTTTATTATCTTATTCTCACTATAAAAATAAAAGAGTAATCTCTCTGCTCAATATACATTTGCTTAAAAGTGTAACCCATACAAAGTACACATTTGCTGTCGACTTAAGACATAAATTAAGGAAATACATAATTGTTTTCAGGAACGTCGTTGGTGAGGCCTTTCAAAATTAAGATCGTACACAACACAATCCCATCAATATAGCCTAATCATAATTACAAAGTAATTCCTGTACTTTACTTACATTCTCTTGCGTTTATGGTTACCAACACGACGCAGAAAGCAACTACGGACAAAACCGTTTTCATGATTTATTTTTTTCCAAGTCTTTCCAACGCTGAAAAATATGTCAAACAGGACAAAACCAACTGTCGCAAACAAAGAAATGAAACTGAAAGTAAAATTTATATTTTCCTCAATGTGGTGAAGCCACACCCTCTTTCGATTTATGCACCAATTGAAAATCCTACTTCACAGTTGCTATGCAGTCTTCTCCTGTGGATGCTTCTTTAGGCAGCCCGATGCAGTCAGTTACAAAGTTGACGCAGTCTTCATTTTATTAGTTACAATGTTGCACATATAACGCATTGAGATAAAAGTGTGTTGAAAAAGCAAAGTCATGTACAGTATAGTCACAATAAAGTATGGTTAAAGGCTAGGTACAGTATAGTCACAATAAAGTATAGTTAAAGGCTAGGTACAGTATAGTCACAATAAAGTATAGTTAAAGGCTAGGTACAGTATAGTCACAATAAAGTATAGTTAAAGGCTAGGTACAGTATAGTCACAATAAAGTATGGTTAAAGGCTAGGTACAGTATAGTCACAATAAAGTATGGTTAAAGGCTAGGTACAGTATAGTCACAATAAAGTATAGTTAAAGGCTAGGTACAGTATAGTCACAATAAAGTATAGCTAAAGGCTAGGTACAGTATAGTCACAATAAAGTATGGTTAAAGGCTAGGTACAGTATAGTCACAATAAAGTATGGTTAAAGGCTAGGTACAGTATAGTCACAATAAAGTATAGCTAAAGGCTAGGTACAGTATAGTCACAATAAAGTATAGCTAAAGGCTAGGTACAGTATAGTCACAATAAAGTATAGCTAAAGGCTAGGTACAGTATAGTCACAATAAAGTATAGTTAAAGGCTAGGTACAGTATAGTCACAATAAAGTATGGTTAAAGGCTAGGTACAGTATAGTCACAATAAAGTATGGTTAAAGGCTAGGTACAGTATAGTCACAATAAAGTATGGTTAAAGGCTAGGTACAGTATAGTCACAATAAAGTATAGTTAAAGGCTAGGTACAGTATAGTCACAATAAAGTATGGTTAAAGGCTAGGTACAGTATAGTCACAATAAAGTATAGCTAAAGGCTAGGTACAGTATAGTCACAATAAAGTATAGCTAAAGGCTAGGTACAGTATAGTCACAATAAAGTATGGTTAAAGGCTAGGTACAGTATAGCTACAATAAAGTATAGCTAAAGGCTAGGTACAGTATAGTCACAATAAAGTATAGTTAAAGGCTAGGTACAGTATAGTCACAATAAAGTATGGTTAAAGGCTAGGTACAGTATAGTCACAATAAAGTATGGTTAAAGGCTAGGTACAGTATAGTCACAATAAAGTATGGTTAAAGGCTAGGTACAGTATAGTCACAATAAAGTATAGTTAAAGGCTAGGTACAGTATAGTCACAATAAAGTATGGTTAAAGGCTAGGTACAGTATAGTCACAATAAAGTATAGCTAAAGGCTAGGTACAGTATAGTCACAATAAAGTATAGCTAAAGGCTAGGTACAGTATAGTCACAATAAAGTATGGTTAAAGGCTAGGTACAGTATAGTCACAATAAAGTATAGTTAAAGGCTAGGTACAGTATAGCCATAGTAAAGTATGGTTAAAGGCTAGGTACAGTATAGTCACAATAAAGTATGGTTAAAGGCTAGGTACAGTATAGTCACAATAAAGTATAGTTAAAGGCTAGGTACAGTATAGTCACAATAAAGTATGGTTAAAGGCTAGGTACAGTATAGTCACAATAAAGTATAGCTAAAGGCTAGGTACAGTATAGTCACAATAAAGTATAGCTAAAGGCTAGGTACAGTATAGTCACAATAAAGTATAGCTAAAGGCTAGGTACAGTATAGTCACAATAAAGTATGGTTAAAGGCTAGGTACAGTATAGTCACAATAAAGTATAGTTAAAGGCTAGGTACAGTATAGTCACAATAAAGTATAGTTAAAGGCTAGGTACAGTATAGTCACAATAAAGTATAGTTAAAGGCTAGGTACAGTATAGTCACAATAAAGTATGGTTAAAGGCTAGGTACAGTATAGTCACAATAAAGTATAGCTAAAGGCTAGGTACAGTATAGTCACAATAAAGTATAGCTAAAGGCTAGGTACAGTATAGTCACAATAAAGTATAGCTAAAGGCTAGGTACAGTATAGTCACAATAAAGTATAGCTAAAGGCTAGGTACAGTATAGTCACAATAAAGTATGGTTAAAGGCTAGGTACAGTATAGTCACAATAAAGTATAGTTAAAGGCTAGGTACAGTATAGTCACAATAAAGTATAGTTAAAGGCTAGGTACAGTATAGTCACAATAAAGTATAGTTAAAGGCTAGGTACAGTATAGTCACAATAAAGTATGGTTAAAGGCTAGGTACAGTATAGTCACAATAAAGTATAGCTAAAGGCTAGGTACAGTATAGTCACAATAAAGTATGGTTAAAGGCTAGGTACAGTATAGTCACAATAAAGTATAGCTAAAGGCTAGGTACAGTATAGTCACAATAAAGTATAGTTAAAGGCTAGGTACAGTATAGCTACAATAAAGTATGGTTAAAGGCTAGGTACAGTATAGTCACAATAAAGTATAGTTAAAGGCTAGGTACAGTATAGTCACAATAAAGTATGGTTAAAGGCTAGGTACAGTATAGTCACAATAAAGTATAGCTAAAGGCTAGGTACAGTATAGTCACAATAAAGTATAGCTAAAGGCTAGGTACAGTATAGTCACAATAAAGTATAGTTAAAGGCTAGGTACAGTATAGTCACAATAAAGTATGGTTAAAGGCTAGGTACAGTATAGTCACAATAAAGTATGGTTAAAGGCTAGGTACAGTATAGTCACAATAAAGTATGGTTAAAGGCTAGGTACAGTATAGTCACAATAAAGTATGGTTAAAGGCTAGGTACAGTATAGTCACAATAAAGTATAGCTAAAGGCTAGGTACAGTATAGTCACAATAAAGTATAGTTAAAGGCTAGGTACAGTATAGTCACAATAAAGTATAGCTAAAGGCTAGGTACAGTATAGTCACAATAAAGTATAGCTAAAGGCTAGGTACAGTATAGTCACAATAAAGTATAGTTAAAGGCTAGGTACAGTATAGTCACAATAAAGTATAGTTAAAGGCTAGGTACAGTATAGTCACAATAAAGTATGGTTAAAGGCTAGGTACAGTATAGCTACAATAAAGTATGGTTAAAGGCTAGGTACAGTGTAGCTACAATAAAGTATAGCTAAAGGCTAGGTACAGTATAGTCACAATAAAGTATAGTTAAAGGCTAGGTACAGTATAGTCACAATAAAGTATAGCTAAAGGCTAGGTACAGTATAGTCACAATAAAGTATGGTTAAAGGCTAGGTACAGTATAGCTACAATAAAGTATGGTTAAAGGCTAGGTACAGTGTAGCTACAATAAAGTATGGTTAAAGGCTAGGTACAGTATAGCTACAATAAAGTATAGCTAAAGGCTAGGTACAGTATAGCTACAATAAAGTATGGTTAAAGGCTTGGTACAGTGTAGCTACAATAAAGTATGGTTAAAGGCTAGGTACAGTATAGCTACAATAAAGTATAGCTAAAGGCTAGGTACAGTATAGCTACAATAAAGTATGGTTAAAGGCTAGGTACAGTATAGCTACAATAAAGTATGATTAAAGGCTAGGTACAGTATAGCTACAATAAAGTATGGTTAAAGGCTAGGTACAGTATAGCTACAATAAAGTATGATTAAAGGCTAGGTACAGTATAGCTACAATAAAGTATGGTTAAAGGCTAGGTACAGTATAGCTACAATAAAGTATAGCTAAAGGCTAGGTACAGTATAGCTACAATAAAGTATGGTTAAAGGCTAGGTACAGTATAGCTACAATAAAGTATGGTTAAAGGCTAGGTACAGTATAGCTACAATAAAGTATGGTTAAAGGCTAGGTACAGTATAGCTACAATAAAGTATAGCTAAAGGCTAGGTACAGTATAGCTACAATAAAGTATAGCTAAAGGCTAGGTACAGTATAGCTACAATAAAGTATGGTTAAAGGCTAGGTACAGTATAGCTACAATAAAGTATGGTTAAAGGCTAGGTACAGTATAGCTACAATAAAGTATAGCTAAAGGCTAGGTACAGTATAGCTACAATAAAGTATAGCTAAAGGCTAGGTACAGTATAGTCACAATAAAAGTATGGTTAAAGGCTAGGTACAGTATAGCTACAATAAAGTATAGCTAAAGGCTAGGTACAGTATAGCTACAATAAAGTATGGTTAAAGGCTAGGTACAGTATAGCCATAGTAAAGTATAGCTAAAGGCTAGGTACAGTATAGCCATAGTAAAGTATAGCTAAAGGCTAGGTACAGTATAGCTACAATAAAGTATGGTTAAAGGCTAGGTACAGTATAGCTACAATAAAGTATGGTTAAAGGCTTGGTACAGTGTAGCCATAATAAAAGTATGGTGAACAAAAATATAAAACTAATATGTAGTGTTGGTCCCATGTTTCATGAGTTGAAATAAAAGATCCCAGAAATGATCCATATGCACAAAAAAACTTACTGCTCTCAATTGTTGTTCACACATTTGTTTACATCCCTATTGGTGAGCATTTCTCCTTTGCCAAGATAATCCATCCATCTGACAGGTGTGGCAAAGTTCACTAAAATATTATTATTTGTTGTTTATTGTTATTTATCCTCTTGGTCTTTTGCACCCCAGTATCTCTATTTGCACATCATCATCTGCACGTCTATCACTCCAGTGTTAATGATACATTTTAATTATTAGAGATGATGTCACAGCAGGTGGCAGCGTAGAACCCCTGAGAGATGCACTGCTCCGAGAGATGGTCCCAGTAGGTGGCACCATAGAAACCCTGAGAGATGATGTCACAGTAGGTGGCACCATAGAAACCCTGAGAGATGATGTCCCAGTAGGTGGCACCATAGAAACCCTGAGAGATGATGTCACAGTAGGTGGCACCATAGAAACCCTGAGAGATGATGTCACAGTAGGTGGCACCATAGAAACCCTGAGAGAAGATGTCACAGTAGGTGGCAGCGTAGAAACCCCGAGAGATGATGTCACAGTAGGTGGCACCATAGAAACCCTGAGAGATGATGTCACAGTAGGTGGCACCATAGAAACCCTGAGAGATGATGTCACAGTAGGTGGCAGCATAGAAACCCTGAGAGATGATGTCACAGTAGGTGGCACCATAGAAACCCTGAGAGATGATGTCACAGTAGGTGGCAGCATAGAAACCCTGAGAGATGATGTCACAGTAGGTGGCAGCATAGAAACCCTGAGAGATGATGTCACAGTAGGTGGCACCATAGAAACCCTGAGAGATGATGTCACAGTAGGTGGCAGCATAGAAACCCTGAGAGATGATGTCACAGTAGGTGGCACCATAGAAACCCTGAGAGATGATGTAACAGTAGGTGGCACCATAGAAACCCTGAGAGATGATGTCACAGTAGGTGGCAGCATAGAAACCCTGAGAGATGATGTCACAGTAGGTGGCACCATAGAAACCCTGAGAGATGATGTCACAGTAGGTGGCACCATAGAAACCCTGAGAGATGATGTCACAGTAGGTGGCACCATAGAAACCCTGAAAGATGATGTCGCAGTAGGTGGCAGCGTAGAAACCCTGAGAGATGATGTCGCCAGTAGGTGGCAGCATAGAAACCCTGAGAGATGATGTCACAGTAGGTGGCAGCATAGAAACCCTGAGAGATGCACTGTTCTGAAAGATGATGTCACAGTAGGTGGCACCATAGAAACCCTGAGAGATGATGTCACAGTAGGTGGCAGCGTAGAAACCCTGAGAGATGATGTCCCAGTAGGTGGCAGCGTAGAAACCCTGAGAGATGCACTGCTCTGAAAGATGATGTCACAGTAGGTGGCACCATAGAACCCCTGAGAGATGATGTCAAATCAAAATCAAAATCAAATCAAATCAAATTGTATTTGTCACATACACATGGTTAGCAGATGTTAGTGCGAGTGTAGCGAAATGCTTGTGCTTCTAGTTCCGACAATGCAGTAATAACCAACAAGTAATCTAGCTAACAATTCCAAAACTACTACCTTATAGACACAAGTGTAAGGGGATAAAGAATATGTACATAAAGATATATGAATGAGTGATGGTACAGAGCGGCATAGGCAAGATACAGTAGATGGTATTGAGTGCAGTATATACATATGAGATGAGTATGTAAACAAAGTGGCATAGTTAAAGTGGCTAGTGATACATGTATTACATAAGGATGCAGTAGATGATATAGAGTACAGTATATACATATACATATGAGATGAGTAATGTAGGGAACATTATATTAGGTAGCATTGTTTAAAGTGGCTAGTGATATATTTTACATAATTTCCCATCAATTCCCATTATTAAAGTGGCTGGAGTAGAGTCAGTGTGTTGGCAGCAGCCACTCAATGTTAGTGGTGGCTGTTTAACAGTCTGATGGCCTTGAGATAGAAGCTGTTTTTCAGTCTCTCGGTCCCAGCTTTGATGCACCTGTACTGACCTCGCCTTCTGGATGATAGCGGGGTGAACAGGCAGTTTCACGGGTGGTTGCTGTCCTTGATGATCTGTATGGCCTTCCTGTGACATCAGGTGGTGTAGGTGTCCTGGAGGGCAGGTAGTTTGCCCCCGGTGATGCGTTGTGCAGACCTCACTACCCTCTGGAGAGCCTTACGGTTGTGGGCGGAGCAGTTGCCGTACCAGGCGGTGATACAGCCCGACAGGATGCTCTCGGCCATAGAAACCCTGAGAGATGATGTCACAGTAGGTGGCAGCATAGAAACCCTGAGAGATGCAATGCTCTGAGAGATGATGTCACAGCTGGACAATGTTGGGGCTTATTTTCAGTGGAGGGTGGGAGAGAGGAGGGACGGTGGGAGAGAGGAGGGACGGTGAGCCGGGTGACAGGCAGGCTCACCACTGTTCTCTCCCTCCCCTCAGACTGACCATCAGATCCAGGCCATCAGTCCAGAAAACAAAAAGAAGCTAATTATTATCCTCACTCAGCTGTGCCTCACAAGCAATACAACAATTAATCTATTACCAGTGTGATCATATACTGTAGCTAACATGTTGAAATATAATTTCTAAATGGTCTGAGAACAACATTAGCAGGGCAATTCAAGCTTAGCCAATATGCAGTGATAATGTACTGGGCCTATAGCCTACCGCACAAACCTCATTGTAACAGAACTGTTTTTAATTGGTTAATGTTGCATAGACTTGTGTTTTTTAAAGTCATGTTTATAAAATACATCTCAGCGGTAGATCATCGGCTTGCGTTTTGACTCAAGAAAGTGATCTGGACTCAGAAAAAAGGTTGGTGACCACTGCTGTAGATTACTGCTCTGCATTCATTGCCTTCCTGCCTTGGAAATGTGATTAGCTTATTACAAGTATTTCACTGATTTACTCATTGATAATAATATAGAAATATAGCTTCTCAAAAAACGACCGTTGACAACAACTGAGATCTTTAGAGATCTTTCATCAAGAGATATCAATCATGTCAACATATAAATGAGCATTTTTTGTTCACACGGATTTTTGATTCCAATTAATGTCCTGTCATGAAAACCCCTCCCCATAAGGCGGAAGAGCAGCAGTGGCTCTGTCTCCTGGAAGCCCTATGTTCCACATAAGAACCTAAAGGACTAAGTAAGTCATGTCAATAGTTCACAATGTCACAATGTAGTTTTTTTTATAAAACTCAACAGAACAGTGTTCTGTGCACGGTCCTCTCATTAGGAGGGATGAGGTGAGACCGGGGCTGGTCCTCTCATTAGGCAGGATGAGGTGAGACCCAGGACCTCTCATTAGGCAGGATGAGGTGAGACCAGGGCCTCTCATTAGGCAGGATGAGGTGAGACCAGGGCCTCTCATTAGGCAGGATGAGGTGAGACCAGGGCCTCTCATTAGGCAGGATGAGGTGAGACCCAGGACCTCTCATTAGGCAGGATGAGGTGAGACCAGGGCCTCTCATTAGGCAAGATGAGGTGAGACCCAGGACCTCTCATTAGGCAGGATGAGGTGAGACCAGGGCCTCTCATTAGGCAGGATGAGGTGAGACCCAGGACCTCTCATTAGGCAAGATGAGGTGTATGGCAGCAGATTGATGAGAGCGCCATTTTCTGAGCTAAACTGAACAAGACACACCTCCAGCAACGATGACAACTTCTCTCAACCAGTGGCATATGGGCTTTTTAGGTGAGCGCTGACGCCGCCTTGTGATAAGAAGTGCCCACTTAGTCAAAGGCAGGGACTCCAAATATTTATCTAGTCCATTCCCAGCATGCCTCTCCAGGGTGCCGTTGGAGAGATGCAGTGCTACATTCCGTCAGATATAGCATCTGGTAGAAAGAGGATGTGGCCTCTTCTATAGCGGAGATAAAAATGTATGACAATGTACTGAGCCAGAAAACTTTTTTTTTTATACATCATTCAGGTTAATCTGATCAAATAGCTTGACCTAAATCACACTCAATCAAATAAATAAAAAATTTAACAACCGCTGACATGTTATTAACAAACAACATATTCTACAAACAGGACAGGTCAAAAAAGTAAAATGGCCGACCAGGCTACTCACAACGGGCTGTCCAGTAGTATAAAATGTCACGGTCATCCAATCAGGCTACTCACAACAGGCTGTCCAGTAGTATAAAATGTCACGGTCATCCAACCAGGCTACTCACAACGGGCTGTCCAGTAGTATAAAATGACACGGTCAGCCAACCAGGCTACTCACAACAGGCTGTCCAGTAGTATAAAATGACACGGTCAGCCAACCAGGCTACTCACAACAGGCTGTCCAGTAGTATAAAATGTCACGGTCATCCAACCAGGCTACTCACAACGGGCTGTCCAGTAGTATAAAATGACACGGTCAGCCAACCAGGCTACTCACAACAGGCTGTCCAGTAGTATAAAATGTCACGGTCATCCAACCAGGCTACTCACAACGGGCTGTCCAGTAGTATAAAATGACACGGTCAGCCAACCAGGCTACTCACAACGGGCTGTCCAGTAGTATAAAATGTCACGGTCATCCAACCAGGCTACTCACAACGGGCTGTCCAGTAGTATAAAATGTCACGGTCATCCAACCAGGCTACTCACAACAGCTGTCCAGTAGTATAAAATGTCACGGTCATCCAACCAGGCTACTCACAACGGGCTGTCCAGTAGTATAAAATGACACGGTCAGCCAACCAGGCTACTCACAACGGGCTGTCCAGTAGTATAAAATGTCACGGTCATCCAACCAGGCTACTCACAACAGCTGTCCAGTAGTATAAAATGTCACGGTCATCCAACCAGGCTACTCACAACGGGCTGTCCAGGAGTATAAAATGTCACGGTCATCCAACCAGGCTACTCACAACAGCTGTCCAGTAGTTTAAAATGTCAGTCAGCCAACCAGGCTACTCACAACGGCTGTCCAGTAGTATAAAATGTCAGTCAGCCAACCAGGCTACTCACAACGGCTGTCCAGTAGTATAAAATGTCACGGTCATCCAACCAGGCTACTCACAACGGGCTGTCCAGTAGTATAAAATGACACGGTCAGCCAACCAGGCTACTCACAACAGCTGTCCAGTAGTATAAAATGTCAGTCAGCCAACCAGGCTACTCACAACGGGCTGTCCAGTAGTATAAAATGTCACGGTCATCCAACCAGGCTACTCACAACGGGCTGTCCAGTAGTATAAAATGACACGGTCAGCCAACCAGGCTACTCACAACAGCTGTCCAGTAGTATAAAATGTCACGGTCAGCCAACCAGGCTACTCACAACGGGCTGTCCAGTAGTATAAAATGACACGGTCAGCCAACCAGGCTACTCACAACAGCTGTCCAGTAGTATAAAATGTCAGTCAGCCAACCAGGCTACTCACAACGGGCTGTCCAGTAGTATAAAATGTCACGGTCATCCAACCAGGCTACTCACAACGGGCTGTCCAGTAGTATAAAATGACACGGTCAGCCAACCAGGCTACTCACAACAGCTGTCCAGTAGTATAAAATGTCACGGTCAGCCAACCAGGCTACTCACAACGGGCTGTCCAGTAGTATAAAATGACACGGTCAGCCAACCAGGCTACTCACAACAGGCTGTCCAGTAGTATAAAATGACACAGTCAGCGGTTTCAAGTTTGTATCCAAATTGATTAGTCAACAGGAATCGGGACTAATAAATCCAATGCAACAGCCTGTTCTACAAACGGTGGGCCTACCACATGAGCATTCATAAAATTCCATTGCAGGACATGGTAGGCTACACCCCAGGAAGAATGCACCAATGTATTTTTTTTTTAGTCTTGTCCAGAACGGCCATATACAGTGCCTTGCGAAAGTATTCGGCCCCCTTGAACTTTGCGACCTTTTGCCACATTTCAGGCTTCAAACATAAAGATATAAAACTGTATTTTTTTGTGAAGAATCAACAACAAGTGGGACACAATCATGAAGTGGAACGACATTTATTGGATATTTCAAACTTTTTTAACAAATCAAAAACTGAAAAATTGGGCGTGCAAAATTATTCAGCCCCCTTAAGTTAATACTTTGTAGCGCCACCTTTTGCTGCGATTACAGCTGTAAGTCGCTTGGGGTATGTCTCTATCAGTTTTGCACATCGAGAGACTGAAATATTTTCCCATTCCTCCTTGCAAAACAGCTCGAGCTCAGTGAGGTTGGATGGAGAGCATTTGTGAACAGCAGTTTTCAGTTCTTTCCACAGATTCTCGATTGGATTCAGGTCTGGACTTTGACTTGGCCATTCTAAAACCTGGATATGTTTATTTTTGAATCATTCCATTGTAGATTTTGCTTTATGTTTTGGATCATTGTCTTGTTGGAAGACAAATATCCGTCCCAGTCTCAGGTCTTTTGCAGACTCCATCAGGTTTTCTTCCAGAATGGTCCTGTATTTGGCTCCATCCATCTTCCCATCAATTTGAACCATCTTCCCTGTCCCTGCTGAAGAAAAGCAGGCCCAAACTATGATGCTGCCACCACCATGTTTGACAGTGGGGATGGTGTGTTCAGCTGTGTTGCTTTTACGCCAAACATAACGTTTTGCGTTGTTGCCAAAAAGTTCAATTTTGGTTTCATCTGACCAGAGAACCTTCTTCCACATGTTTGGTGTGTCTCCCAGGTGGCTTGTGGCAAACTTTAAACGACACTTTTTATGGATATCTTTAAGAAATGGCTTTCTTCTTGCCACTCTTCCATAAAGGCCAGATTTGTGCAATATACGACTGATTGTTGTCCTATGGACAGAGTCTCCCACCTCAGCTGTAGATCTCTGCAGTTCATCCAGAGTGATCATGGGCCTCTTGGCTGCATCTCTGATCAGTCTTCTCCTTGTATGAGCTGAAAGTTTAGAGGGACGGCCAGGTCGTGGTAGATTTGCAGTGGTCTGATACTCCATTTCAATATTATCGCTTGCACAGTGCTCCTTGGGATGTTTAAAGCTTGGGAAATCTTTTTGTATCCAAATCCGGCTTTAAACTTCTTCACAACAGTATCTCGGACCTGCCTGGTGTGTTCCTTGTTCTTCATGATGCTCTCTGCGCTTTTAACGGACCTCTGAGACTATCACAGTGCAGGTGCATTTATACGGAGACTTGATTACACACGGGTGGATTGTATTTATCATCATTAGTCATTTAGGTCAACATTGGATCATTCAGAGATCCTCACTGAACTTCTGGAGAGAGTTTGCTGCACTGAAAGTAAAGGGGCCGAATAATTTTGCACGCCCAATTTTTTTCAGTTTTTGATTTGTTAAAAAAGTTTGAAATATCCAATAAATGTCGTTCCACTTCATGATTGTGTCCCACTTGTTGTTGATTCTTCACAAAAAAATACAGTTTTATATCTTTATGTTTGAAGCCTGAAATGTGTCAAAAGGTCGCAAAGTTCAAGGGGGCCGAATACTTTCGCAAGGCACTGTATCTGGAGTACTTCTCCTGTCCTATTCGGTGTCCTGTGTGAATTTAAGTGTGCTCTCTAATTCTCTCTTTCTCTCTCTCGGAGGACCTGAGCCCTAGGACCATGCCTCAGGACTACCTGACATGATGACTCCTTGCTGTCCCCAGTCCACCTGGCCGTGCTGCTGCTCCAGTTTCAACTGTTCTGCCTTATTATTATTATTGGACCTTGCTGGTCATTTATGAACATTTGAACATCTTGGCCATGTTCTGTTATAATCTCCACCCGGCACAGGCCACCCCACATAGCCTGGTTCCTCTCTAGGTTTCTTCCTAGGTTTTGGCCTTTCTAGGGAGTTTTTACTAGCCACCGTGCTTCTACACCTGCATTGCTTGCTGTTTGGGGTTTTAGGCTGGGTTTCTGTACAGCACTTTGAGATATCAGCTGATGTACGAAGGGCTATATAAATGAATTGAATTGTGGGCGTACAGATTCGTCGGTCATATGTACCTGTAGGTTGGGATGAAGTGACTATGCATAGATGACAGGCAGCCTAGGACAAACATATACCTTGAAAAAAAGGAGAACAACCTGTAGGCATACAGCCTGTCCAGCCATCCACATGGACTGTTGTCTTCCCCATTTAGTACCAACTCCTACAAACACACGATGTAATCACTTTTTTTCCCCACCATTGAGGAACCATCTTCTTTCCACTCCAAAATGACATGGAACTTTTCTAGACTCTCTTCAGCAGAGACTGCAACAGACCCTTCACTTTTCACATGCTGTGTTCCTTGCGTAATTGTGCGACGCCATGCTTGTTGTAAGTCAGTTTTTTTTTTTGGTGCTTTCAAGACAACAGGGAACTCGAGGGGAAAAAAATGTAAAATAATGACGTCAGTGATCTTTGTAGCTCCCTTCAGTAATCACGAGCACAACCGTTCCTTGATTTTAACTGGTGGCTTTATTCTGTCGTTTTAGTCAGAATTATCACCTTCCGTGAGAACTATAAAGTAAATGAAAAATAGAGTTAAGCACACTTTTACAACCTTATCTTACGAGTGATTTAACTTGGTATAACTCAAAGTGCTTACATACATCACAGTTTAACCGGCGTTATAACGAATTCAGATTAAACACATGAATAAAGGAAAAAAATACCTCATTGGCTGCTTATTACAGAAGGGAGGAAATCAAACTTCACACTTATTATTCATGAATTCACACTTCATCCCAACATACACGCTTCAACCTTTATGAACTACACCCGATGACATAAACTTAGCTAACACAGCGCGGGATTGCCTTCCCTCCAAAAGTGTGTTGCTACAATAAGGATCCCCGTTACGACAGTATTAGCTACGTAGTTCCGCTTGTCTTATTATTACGTAAACCATTCAAACAAAAGACAACGAAATAACCTGTAAATCTAACTGTCAGTTACAATCTTCAGGTTGGGAAGTCGGTGATTTCAGAGTTCCCAGTTGGTTTGAATGCAGCATTTCTGTTGTTCCATATGTCATCACTACAAGCACTACTTTACTCGCCAGATACTCTACATGCCCACATTCTGGATACAAAAGGGAAATGCCCACCCAGCCGGACTCAGCGAGGAGAACGAGAGCGAGAGAGCAAAGTTACACAGTCAAATTAAATTAGTAAAATGCTGACATTTAATCGATTACAATTTACATGACACCCCCCCCCCCCCCCTGTATTAAATAATAAAAAATAAAATACTAAACCCTCTCGCTGACTGAAATGGAAAAACCATGACCCTCCATTTTACTCTGTGTAATAGGTTCTTAATAGTTTATTTCAGCAATCTACTGTAGCAGTACTGTTGGTTAAACTACAATATGATGTGTACACTGCAAGGATATTTCCCTGCCATTTTAATAATATTTCAGTACCTTTAACGGTCATTCATGTTGATCCCCTTTTCAGATAATTTTTTAGTTATTGTAAATGAGCAACACAATCTCTCACACAGTATGTACAAGAAAAATTTACAACAAATATTTCAGCAGTTTTTTGTGTAGAATGGGTTTTGTTTTGGGTCCACACTGGTAAGTTAACTTATGTAAATGATACAGTCACAGAGGATTTCCTACTGAATAACTGGTCAGAGAATAGCACTTTCCATTTAGCTTCAGGCAACTTGGATGTAAAGCTTGATCAGACCTGTAGTGACTATTTATATCTATCATGTCCATTAGTTGCTTCTCCATTGTTCACTAGATGTATCAATGTAATGACACCCAACACAATGTTGAAAAAACAGAACGCTTCCCACCACTAGATCACATAACTAGACGTGAGCTGGACGTGATCCCAACGCTGCCACCAATGTAGCAGAAGACAGTGAAAGCTGCAACAGGGACTCTTAAGCAGGGCTCATACTGGCAAAGTGAAGTCTAACTGCCATTTCCATGGAAGCCTAGTAGTCCTCTGGGCAGAGGCAGTAGGCCTACAATGCTGGCATATGCCTTGTTACAATAGTCTAAGTATATAACTTGATTGACACAACCGTAATAATCCTCATGAAAGAGCCTTGGAAGAGACATATGTGTAAATCAACATAATTCATTATTTACCATGAACCTGTTTAACTGCATTGATATGAAAATAAAAGAGAGCCGCACACTCTGGGAGCTCAGATGCAAAAATTGAATTACCAACGTTTCGACAGCCAAGCTGTCTTCATCAGGGTATAATCACAAACACTGCGGGATGACACGTTTATATAGTGTCAAAAGACACAGGTGTCTGTAATCATGGCCAAGAGTGGCCTAATATCATTGGTTAATTATCAAATATTAAAATGGCATACAAAGAACAGCATGCAAACAACAAATGGATAGCATTTCGACTACACAAGCTTACAAACAATTACAATGGCAAAGTCACAATAATCACAAGAATGGCTTCAGATCAAAGTCTACGATGAGACCAAAGGGAGCGAGGGTCTTTAAATTAAAGATCCAGGCAGCCTCTCGTTTTAACAATAAAAGATCAAGGTCACCCCCTCTCCTAAGGAGGGTGACATGTTCGATGCGATACGTACTTTTAATTCGTGCTTTGTTTTGTCCACATCATTTTTCCCTTCTAGATTGTTCTGTTACCCAGTAAACAGCACCCTACCGACAAAAAAGCTCTTAAACGATGCCGAATGATAATTATTTTCATAGACCCATACAATATTACTTTGAATAAAGCCAAAGGGAGCGTGATAAGATCATTGTTTCGGAGTCCCTTTTTGACATGCCGGAAGGTAATTCTGACCTCTCGAAAGAACTGTTACATTTATCTAAGCGCCAGACGAGAACGCATCTACATATAGTCACTCTTAGTGATTATGAGCGTCAAGGCATTATTCGCACAGATGATTTCTGTGAGCGCTGGTGTGCCATCCTGAACAAATGCTCGATTGATTTAATGACATTAATTGTTGACCAGTTGAAGAAGGATTTATTTGAAATGGATAACACGATTAAAGACAAACGCACAGCTCTACAAATAGCTGTTAATGATGATGGCATATTCAATGAACTGATAACTAACCAAGCGCTCCAGGACAAGTTGTCTTAAGAAATAAAGGAACTTAAAATCAAGACAAAAAAGACAAGGCCGAGGATAAAGTATACTTCTGGAGAAACCCTGACAAGAGGTCCTGCTCCTCCTCTCCATGGCAGACGCAGGAGGGATGCCGCTTACTTCTATCCACCCCAGTTTGATCAACGCTCTACAACCAGCGCCTCATCGGGACGGACGGAAGTGCGGAGCGTGCGCGCGTTTACAAGATGTCGCACCCAACGGGGTAAGAAGAAACGACTATCAGAGGCAGAGGAGACCGCTCATACGGTCCCAGAACCCACGGGACTGAGTGTCTTTAATTTATCAAGCAAGATATTGAGCCCTGCCCATGTCTCTTTGCTTAATAAAGGGTTATATTTTGTGCCTACAACCCAGTGCAACGATTTTGATGTTAAGGTAGACCTGTTTAAGTTTTTTAGAAACATCCGTTTAAGGGAATACTTTAGCTCCCGTAATTCTGACACTTCTATTGAACCACTAGGTTGCTCTCCTGCACATACTCCGACTCCTTTTAGAAGTAAGAGTTATTTTATACCTCCAGCCAATCGCAACCACTCTATCGAGACATATTGCAGACTTGTGGAAAACAATGTTGGACATCTCCTTAAGAATAAACAGGGGTCCAAATCTTTCCATAATTTACCTAAGGATGAAAAACAAGCTTTGCTTGATTTACAATCCGATAGGTCAGTCCTTATTCGTCCTGCTGATAAGGGTGGGTCGGTTGTGCTCAAATCATCAAGTTTCCTGACGACACTACAGTGGTAGGCTTGATTACCAACAACGACGAGACGGCCTACAGGGAGGAGGTGAGGGCCCTCGGAGTGTGGTGTCAGGAAAATAACCTCACACTCAACGTCAACAAAACAAAGGAGATGATTGTGGACTTCAGGAAACAGCAGAGGGAGCACCCCCCTATCCACATCGATGGGACAGTAGTGGAGAGGGTAGTAAGTTTTAAGTTCCTCGGCGTACACATCACGGACAAACTGAATTGGTCCACCCACACAGACAGCGTCGTGAAGAAGGCGCAGCAGCGCCTCTTCAAACTCAGGAGGCTGAAGAAATTTGGCTTGTCACCAAAAGCACTCACGAACTTCTACAGATACACAATCGAGAGCATCCTGTCGGGCTGTATCACCGCCTGGTACGGCAACTTCTCCGCCCACAACCGTAGGCTCTCCAGAGGGTAGTGAGGTCTGCACAACGCATCACCGGGGGCAAACTACCTGCCCTCCAGGACACCTACACCACCCGATGTCACAGGAAGGCCATAAAGATCATCAAGGACAACAACCACCCGAGCCACTGCCTGTTCACCCCGCTATCATCCAGAAGGCGAGGTCAGTACAGGTGCATGAAAGCAGGGACCGAGAGACTGAAAAACAGCTTCTATCTCAAGGCCATCAGACTGTTAAACAGCCACCACTAACATTGAGTGGCTGCTGCCAACACACTGACTCAACTCCAGCCACTTTAATAATGGGAATTGATGGAAATCGATGTAAAATATATCACTAGCCACTTTAAACTATGCCACTTTGTTTACATACCCTACATTACTCATCTCATATGTAATACTGTACTCGATACCATCTACTGCATCTTGCCTATGCCGTTCTGTACCATCACTCATTCATATCTTTATGTACATATTCTTTATCCCTTTACACTTGTGTGTATAAGGTTGTTGTTGTGAAATTGTTAGGTCAGATTACTCGTTGGTTATTACTGCATTGTCGGAACTAGAAGCACAAGCATTTCGCTACACTCGCATTAACATCTGCTAACCATGTGTATGTGACAAATACACTTGATTTGATTGGATAGGACAGTTTATGTAAATGAGTGCCATATAGACAGCTGCTTGACAACAACTTTTACAAGAAACTCAGAAGTGACCCCACTTCCCAATTTCAGAATACTATCTTTACTGTCCTAGATGGGTATTTAAGTTCTGGTAAGATAACCCAAAAATAACACGACTTTTTGGCTTTTCAACACCCTGAAATTGCCACTTTCTATACTTTGCCGAAATTACACAAGAATGTTACAAAGCCTCCAGGGCGCCCCTATTGTAGTAACGGCCCCTCTATCTACTTTTGTTTACTTTTTTATTAGACCACTCGCAGAACAGCTCCCCTCCTAAAGGACACCAGCAGTCTGGTCTCAGAACAGCTCCCCTCCTTTGTAAAGGACACCAGCAGTATGGTCTCAGAACAGCTCCCCTCCTTTGTAAAGGACACCAGCAGTATGATCACAGAACAGCTCCCCTCCTTTGTAACGGACACCAGCAGTATGATCTCAGAACAGCTCTCCTCCTTTGTAAAGGACACCAGCAGTATGGTCTCAGAACAGCTCCCCTCCTAAAGGACACCAGCAGTATGATCTCAGAACAGCTCCCCTCCTAAAGGACACCAGCAGTATGGTCTCAGAACAGCTCCCCTCCTAAAGGACACCAGCAGTCTGGTCTCAGAACAGCTCCCCTCCTTTGTAAAGGACACCAGCAGTATGGTCGCAGAACAGCTCCCCTCCTAAAGGACACCAGCAGTATGGTCTCAGAACAGCTCCCCTCCTTTGTAAAGGACACCAGCAGTATGATCTCAGAACAACTCCCCTCCTTTGTAAAGGACACCAGCAGTATGGTCGCAGAACAGCTCCCCTCCTTTGTAAAGGACACCAGCAGTATGATCTCAGAACAGCTCTCCTCCTTTGTAAAGGACACCAGCAGTATGGACTCAGAACAGCTCCCCTCCTTTGTAAAGGACACCAGCAGTATGGACTCAGAACAGCTCCCCTCCTTTGTAAAGGACACCAGCAGTATGGTCTCAGAACAGCTCCCCTCCTTTGTAAAGGACACCAGCAGTATGGTCTCAGAACAGCTCCCCTCCTTTGTAAAGGACACCAGCAGTCTGGTCTCAGAACTACTCCCTCCTAAAGGACACCAGCAGTATGGTCTCAGAACAGCTCCCCTCCTAAAGGACACCAGCAGTCTGGTCTCAGAACAGCTCCCCTCCTTTGTAAAGGACACCAGCAGTATGGTCTCAGAACAGCTCCCCTCCTTTGTAAAGGACACCAGCAGTATGGTCTCAGAACAGCTCCCCTCCCAAAGGACACCAGCAGTATGGTCTCAGAACAGCTCCCCTCCTTTGTAAAGGACACCAGCAGTATGGTCTCAGAACAGCTCCCCTCCTTTGTAAAGGACACCAGCAGTATGGTCTCAGACCAGCTCCCCTCCTAAAGGACACCAGCAGTATGGTCTCAGAACATCTCTCCTCCTAAAGGACACCATCAGTATGGTCTCAGAACAGCTCCCCTCTTAAAGGACACCAGCAGTATGATCTCTATCATTGAATCTCTTGATCCTCTCCTTGATAATACCTTGTTAGTTACGTTTGATGTTGAGTCACTAATATTCCACACGAGGGCGGTATTGAAGCTATATAACATTTTCTTCTGCAACGTGACCCTAATGAACTACCTTCCAGTGCATGCATTATAACATTGGCTCAAATAGTACTCACACACAACTACTTCATGTTTCTAAATGATTTCTTTATTCACACGAAGAGTTCTGCTATGGGATCCCCCATGGCTTCTAACTATGCTAATTTGTATGTGGGTTACATGGAGAAACAGTTTATTTTCAATCCTCTCAAAAATGCTTTCTTGTCTTACATCATTATTTGGAAACGGTATATTGATGATATTTGTGTTCTATGGAGGGGTGATGCAAAACAGCTCCAGGCGTTCCATGATTTTCTTAACTCCTGTTCTGAGCATCTGAGATTTACTATGCAATCTGATACACGTCAAATCAGTTTTCTTGATCTTCTGATCTTGTGTGAAGATAATGTTCTATACACTGATCTTTACAGGAAACCTACTGATCCTAACAGTTTGTTGAGGGCTGATAGTTGTCACCCACTTCCCTTGAAAAATAGTTTGCCCTACAGCCAATTCTGTCGAATCAAAAGAATTTGCAAAAAACAATCAGATTTCGACAGAAATATGGCTGAGACGCAAAGAAAATTCAAGGAGAGGGGCTACAAGAATGATCCGATTAATATTGCCATTGCAAAAAGAATGCAAAAAGACGCATTCTTGTGTTCTAACTACCCGCTATTCAAAGCGCTCTGAATGAACAAATTAAGGGAATCATTCACAAACATTGGCACATTCTAAAATTCGATGATAGTCTCGGAGATGTGTTTTCGGACCTTCCCTTGGTCGTATTCTCGCGGGGCAGAAATCTCAGAGACGAATTGGTAAACTTTGATTTACCACCCCAAGATATTCCTGAACAACGTCTATTTGCGCCCCTGCTGGATGGAAAGTACAAGTGTAATGGCTGTGCTCAATGCAATGGCACTTATGAATGTAGATCCTTCAAACAGGGAAATCGATCCCAATTAAAGCTGTTATCACATGCTCCACTAAGGCAGTTATTTATCTTATAACTTGTCCTTGTGGTAAAAATGATGTGGGTAAAACAAAGCGCAAATTAAAAGTACGAATCTCAGAGCATCGTAGCACCATTAGGTGTAAAAACTTTACTTATCCAGTTGCGGCCCACTTCTTGGAGGCAGGCCACTCGATTTCGTCTCTGCGTTATATTGGCATCGAACATGTCACCCTCCCTAGGAGAGGGGGTGACCTTGATCTTTTATTGTTAAAACGAGAGGCTGCCTGGATCTTTAATTTAAAGACCCTCGCTCCCTTCGGTCTCATCGTAGACTTTGATCTGAAGCCATTCTTGTGATTATTGTGACTTTGCCATTGTAATAGTTTGTAAGCTTGTGTAGTCGAAATGCTATCCATTTGTTGTTTGTATGCTGTTGTTTGTATGCCATTTTAATATTTGATAATTAACCAATGATATTAGGCCACTCATGGCCATGATCTGAGCTCCTAGAGAGTGCGGCTCTCTTTTATTTTCAAGTTGTCTACTCCGCTAGCCAGCACCTCGTCTTAATAGGTGTTCTACTCCGCTAGCCAGCACCTCATCTTAATAGGTGTTCTACTCCGCTAGCCAGCACCTCATCTTAATAGGTGTTCTACTCCGCTAGCCAGCACCTCGTCTTAATAGGTGTTCTACTCCGCTAGTCAGCACCTCGTCTTAATAGGTGTTCTACTCCGCTAGCCAGCACCTCGTCTTAATAGGTGTTCTACTCCGCTAGCCAGCACCTCGTCTTAATAGGTGTTCTACTCCGCTAGCCAGCACCTCGTCTTAATAGGTGTTCTACTCCGCTAGCCAGCACCTCGTCTTAATAGGTGTTCTACTCCGCTAGCCAGCACCTCGTCTTAATAGGTGTTCTACTCCGCTAGCCAGCACCTCGTCTAAATAGGTGTTCTACTCTGCTAGCCAGCACCTCGTCTAAATAGGTGTTCTACTCCGCTAGCCAGCACCTCGTCTTAATAGGTGTTCTACTCCGCTAGCCAGCACCTCGTCTTAATAGGTGTTCTACTCCGCTAGCCAGCACCTCGTCTTAATAGGTGTTCTACTCCGCTAGCCAGCACCTCGTCTTAATAGGTGTTCTACTCCCCTAGTCAGCACCTCGTCTAAATAGGTGTTCTACTCCGCTAGTCAGCACCTCGTCTTAATAGGTGTTCTACTCCGCTAGCCAGCACCTCGTCTTAATAGGTGTTCTACTCCGCTAGCCAGCACCTCGTCTAAATAGGTGTTCTACTCTGCTAGCCAGCACCTCGTCTTAATAGGTGTTCTACTCCGCTAGCCAGCACCTCGTCTTAATAGGTGTTCTACTCCGCTAGCCAGCACCTCGTCTTAATAGGTGTTCTACTCCGCTAGTCAGCACCTCGTCTTAATAGGTGTTCTACTCCGCTAGCCAGCACCTCGTCTTAATAGGTGTTCTACTCCGCTAGCCAGCACCTCGTCTTAATAGGTGTTCTACTCCGCTAGCCAGCACCTCGTCTTAATAGGTGTTCTACTCCGCTAGTCAGCACCTCGTCTTAATAGGTGTTCTACTCCGCTAGCCAGCACCTCGTCTTAATAGGTGTTCTACTCCGCTAGCCAGCACCTCGTCTTAATAGGTGTTCTACTCCGCTAGCCAGCACCTCGTCTTAATAGGTGTTCCACTCCGCTAGCCAGCACCTCGTCTTAATAGGTGTTCTACTCCGCTAGCCAGCACCTCGTCTTAATAGGTGTTCTACTCCGCTAGCCAGCACCTCGTCTTAATAGGTGTTCCACTCCGCTAGCCAGCACCTCGTCTTAATAGGTGTTCTACTCCGCTAGTCAGCACCTCGTCTAAATAGGTGTGCGTTTCTTTTTCTTCTAACTGCATTGATGTCTATAATTGATCATAGTCCAGACTCATATAGATATGTCTTAATTGATCATAGTCCAGACTCATCATAGATATGTCTTAATTGATCATAGTCCAGACTCATCATAGATATGTCTTAATTGATCATAGTCCAGACTCATCATAGATATGTCTTAATTGATCATAGTCCAGACTCATCATAGATATGTCTTAATTGATCATAGTCCAGACTCATATAGATATGTCTTAATTGATCATAGTCCAGACTTGTTATAGATATGTCTTAATTGATCATAGTCCAGACTCATCATAGAAATGTCTTAATTGATCATAGTCCAGACTCATATAGATATGTCTATAATTGATCATAGTCCAGACTCATCATAGATATGTTTTAATTGATTATAGTCCAGACTCATATAGATATGTTTTAATTGATCATAGTCCAGACTCATATAGATATGTCTATAATTGATCATAGTCCAGACTCATCATAGATATGTCTATAATTGATCATAGTCCAGACTCATCATAGATATGTCTTAATTGATCATAGTCCAGACTCATATAGATATGTCTATAATTGATCATAGTCCAGACTCATCATAGATATGTCTTAATTGATCATAGTCCAGACTCATATAGATATGTTTTAATTGATCATAGTCCAGACTCATGTAGATATGTTTTAATTGATCATAGTCCAGACTCATATAGATATGTCTTAATTGATCATAGTCCAGACTAATATAGATATGTTTTAATTGATCATAGTCCAGACTCATCATAGATATGTCTATAATTGATCATAGTCCAGACTCATCATAGATATGTTTTAATTGATCATAGTCCAGACTAATATAGATATGTCTTAATTGATCATAGTCCAGACTCATATAGATATGTCTTAATTGATCATAGTCCAGACTCATATAGATATGTTTTAATTGATCATAGTCCAGACTCATCATAGATATGTCTATAATTGATCATAGTCCAGACTCATATAGATATGTTTTAATTGATCATAGTCCAGACTCATATAGATATGTTTTAATTGATCATAGTCCAGACTCATATAGATATGTCTTAATTGATCATAGTCCAGACTCATATAGATATGTCTTAATTGATCATAGTCCAGACTCATCATAGATATGTCTAAATTGATCATAGTCCAGACTTGTTATAGATATGTCTTAATTGATCATAGTCCAGACTCATCATAGATATGTCTTAATTGATCATAGTCCAGACTTGTTATAGATTTGTCTTAATTGATCATAGTCCAGACTCATATAGATATGTCTTAATTGATCATAGTCCAGACTTGTTATAGATATGTCTTAATTGATCATAGTCCAGACTCATATAGATATGTCTTAATTGATCATAGTCCAGACTCATATAGATATGTCTTAATTGATCATAGTCCAGACTCATCATAGATATGTCTAAATTGATCATAGTCCAGACTTGTTATAGATATGTCTTAATTGATCATAGTCCAGACTCATCATAGATATGTCTTAATTGATCATAGTCCAGACTCATCATAGATATGTCTTAATTGATCATAGTCCAGACTTGTTATAGATATGTCTTAATTGATCATAGTCCAGACTCATATAGATATGTCTATAATTGATCATAGTCCAGACTTGTTATAGATATGTCTTAATTGATCATAGTCCAGACTTGTTATAGATATGTCTAAATTGATCATAGTCCAGACTTGTTATAGATATGTCTTAATTGATCATAGTCCAGACTCATCATAGATATGTCTTAATTGATCATAGTCCAGACTCATCATAGATTTGTCTTAATTGATCATAGTCCAGACTTGTTATAGATTTGTCTTAATTGATCATAGTCCAGACTCATATAGATATGTTTTAATTGATCATAGTCCAGACTCATATAGATATGTTTTAATTGATCATAGTCCAGACTCATATAGATATGTCTATAATTGATCATAGTCCAGACTCATATAGATATGTCTATAATTGATCATAGTCCAGACTCATATAGATATGTCTATAATTGATCATAGTCCAGACTCATATAGATATGTCTTAATTGATCATAGTCCAGACTCATATAGATATGTCTATAATTGATCATAGTCCAGACTCATATAGATATGTCTATAATTGATCATAGTCCAGACTCATATAGATATGTCTATAATTGATCATAGTCCAGACTCATATAGATATGTCTATAATTGATCATAGTCCAGACTCATATAGATATGTCTATAATTGATCATAGTCCAGACTCATTTTAGATATGTCTTAATTGATCATAGTCCAGACTCATATAGATATGTCTATAATTGATCATAGTCCAGACTCATATAGATATGTCTATAATTGATCATAGTCCAGACTCATATAGATATGTTTTAATTGATCATAGTCCAGACTCATATAGATATGTCTATAATTGATCATAGTCCAGACTCATATAGATATGTCTATAATTGATCATAGTCCAGACTCATATAGATATGTCTATAATTGATCATAGTCCAGACTCATATAGATATGTTTTAATTGATCATAGTCCAGACTCATATAGATATGTCTATAATTAATCATAGTCCAGACTCATATAGATATGTCTATAATTGATCATAGTCCAGACTCATATAGATATGTCTATAATTGATCATAGTCCAGACTCATATAGATATGTCTATAATTGATCATAGTCCAGACTCATATAGATATGTCTATAATTGATCATAGTCCAGACTCATTTTAGATGTAAATACCATGCAGTTGCAGCAGGTGAATTTAAACCAAACATATATTTTTGTACAGGTCTTCTGTTTCCCAACATTTATTGATCCATTATTTTCCCATCATGAAAATGTATCCCCATTCCCCAATCAAATACCTTCATCAATACCACATAAAAAAACAGACAAATACAGATTTTTTACTCCAATCTGGCAACCCTCTGATAATCTGACATGGCAGCAGTATCCCAAAGTATTTAGTGAGAACAAACATAGAAAACAGTAATGGCATTAATACATTTAAAAAAAAAAAATAAGGCTATTATTATATTATAATTATTTTGGTGACAACCTGGTTGATTAACAATATTGGGTTGTTAACATGTTTGTTTTTTTTATATAAATAAATGTTGGACACAAAGAAAAAGGCAGTGTAGAACTCCATTGCCCATCATGCATTGCTCCAATAACTTTAAAAAGATTGTTCAGAAGTTTGACCCCGAAAAATGTATTTTCCTATGAATGAAGTCGCACAAAAATGTGTTTATTTTCAGCCTAAATACTTTTTGTACATATTTGCACGAATTGAATGTGAGATTATGTTGCAGCTAGACAGTATAAGAAAACATTGTGCAAAAATAGGAGTCCAGTATAGCAGTGTGTGTGTGTGTGTGTGTGTGTGTGTGTGTGTGTGTGTGTGTGTGTGTGTGTGTGTGTGTGTGTGTGTAACAGATGTGAAACGGCTAGCTTAGTTAGCGGTTAGTTAGTTATACTGTGTGGCCATGAGGCAGGATCTTTCCTACGAATTTACGACCTCTCTGACCACAGCAGCCTGGTTGTAGGAGGCAGAGAGAGGGGGATGGTGCTTCGCTGTACCCAAAGAGGGCAATGCCATGACAGCAATGAGTTGAAAAACTACAAACCTCAGATTTCCCACTTCCTGGTTGGACTTTTCTCAGGTTTTCGCCTGCCATATGAGTTCTGTTATACCCACAGACATCATTCAAACAGTTTTAGAAACTTCAGAGTGTTTTCTATCCAATACTACTAATGATATGCATATATTAGCATCTGGGACTGAGTAGCAGGCAGTTTACTCTGGGCACGCTTTTCATCCAAAAGTGAAAATGCTGCCCCCTAGCCCAAACAGGTTAAGCAAATTTGTATTTTGCTGATTCATCATTTATGCTACGGTTCATGGAGATATCCAAGAGTTTTTGCAACATTCAGAATGTGACTGATAGAAGGTAACAATTAATTAATGACTAATGACAGAAATGTAAGAGATCTTTATATCTTTAAGAGTTAATTCAGAGAATGGTAACTCGTTAAATAAACGTCCGTGGTGTCCCAGATTGCTACTCAATTAATTGATATAGGATTAATTTTATTGCTTAATAATTAAATGTAGTTAATTATTTGATAAAATAATCATAATCGCATTAATGGTAACAAAGACACGACAGTAGAGACAACAATACGTCACGCGAAGCAGCCACAACTGTCAGTGAGAGTGTCCATGATTGAGTCTTTGAATGAAGAGATGGAGATAAAACTGTCCAGTTTGAGTGTTTGTTGTAGCTCGTTCTAGTTGCTAGCTGCAGCGAACTGAAAAGGATAGCGACCCAGGGATGTGTGTGCTTTGGGGACCTTTAACAGAATGTGACTGGCAGAACGGGTGTTGTATGTGGAGGATGAGGGCTGCAGTAGATATCTCAGAAAGGGGGGAGTGAGGCCTAAGAGGGTTTTATAAATAAGCATCAACCAGTGAGTCTTGCGATGGGTATACAGAGATGACCAGTTTACAGAGGAGTATAGAGTGCAGTGATGTGTCCTGTAAGGAGCATTGGTGGCAAATCTGATGGCCGAATGGTAAAGAACATCTAGTCACTCGAGAGCACCCTTACGTGCCGATCTATAAATTACGTCTCCGTAATCGAGCGTGGGTGGGATGGTCATTTGAATCAGGGTTAGTTTGGTAGCTGTGGTAAAAGAGGAGTGATTATGATAGAGGAAATCAAGTCTAAATGTAACCTTAGCATGCAGATTTGATATGTGCTGAGAGAAGGACAGTGTTCCGTCTAGCCATACTCCCAAGTACTTGTATGAGGTGACTACCTCAAGCTCTAAACCCTCAGAGGTAGTAATCACACCGGTGGGGAGAGGGGCATTCTTCTTACCAAACCAAATTACCTTTGTTTTGGAGGTGTTCAGAACAAGGTTTAGGGCAGAGAAATCTTGTTGGACACTAAGAAAGCTTTGTTGTAGAGCATTTAACGCAATATCTGGGGAGGGGCCATCTGAGTATAAATGGATGAGAGAGCTTCCTACTGCCTGAGCTATGTTGTTGATGTAAATTGAGAAGAGCATGGGGCCTAGGATCGAGCCTTGGGGTACTCCCTTGGTGACTGGCAGTGGCTGAGACAGCAGATTTTCTGACTTTCTACATTGCACTCGTTGAGACAAGTATTTAGCAAACCAGGCCAAAGACCCCTCAGAGACACCAATACTCCTTAGCCGGCCCACAAGAATGGAATAGTCTACCGTATCAAAAGCTTTGGCAATAAAAATAGCAGCACAATATTGCTGAGAATCAAGGGCAATGGTGACATCATTGAGGACCTTTAATGTTGCAGTGACACTTCCATAACCTGAGCGGAAACCAGATCGCATACCAGAGAGAATAGTATAGACATGAAGAAAGCCAGTCAGTTGATTATTGACAAGTTTGATGCTGTCTATATTTCTGGGAATCTTCACAACACTGTCCTATCAAAAGTCTGCAGGTGAAATCTGTGATGACTCCGTCTCTAAACATTGTGACTTATCATTGACATGGAACTTAAATTGTATTTTATTTGACCAGTGCTTGATTTGTGTGGTATTTGATGTGTGTAAGGAATGAAGCTCATATCTGTGGGATTGTAAATCTGCACCAAAGGAGAAACACCCTAACTGCAGCCAGGCTTATAACGTGTTACCCTTTACTGCAGCCAGGCTTATAATGTGTTACCCTTTACTGCAGCCAGGCTTATAACGTGTTACCCTTTACTGCAGCCAGGCTTATAATGTGTTACCCTTTACTGCAGCCAGGCTTATAACGTGTTACCCTTTACTGCAGCCAGGCTTATAATGTGTTACCCTTTACTGCAGCCAGGCTTATAATGTGTTACCCTTTACTGCAGCCAGGCTTATAATGTGTTACCCTTTACTGCAGCCAGGCTTATAATGTGTTACCCTTTACTGCAGCCAGGCTTATAACGTGTTACCCTTTACTGCAGCCAGGCTTATAACGTGTCAACCTATACAGTAGGACCTGGGTTATGTAATGAGTTAACCTATACAGTAGGACCTGGGTTATGTAATGTGTTAATCTATACAGTAGGACCTGGGTTATGTAATGTGTTAATCTATACAGTAGGACCTGGGTTATGTAATGTGTTAATCTATACAGTAGGACCTGGGTTATGTAATGTGTTAATCTATACAGTAGGACCTGGGTTATGTAATGTGTTAATCTATACAGTAGGACCTGGGTTATGTAATGTGTTAATCTATACAGTAGGACCTGGGTTATGTAATTTGTCAAGCTATACAGTAGGACCTGGGTTTTGTAATGTGTTAACCTATACAGTAGGACCTGGGCTATGTAATGTGTTAACCTATACAGTAGGACCTGGGTTATGTAATGTGTTAATCTATACAGTATGATCTGGGTTATTTAATGAGTTAATCTATACAGTAGGACCTGGGTTATGTAATGTGTTAACCTATACAGTAGGACCTGGGCTATGTAATGTGTCAACCTATACAGTAGGACCTGGGTTATGTAATGTGTTAACCTATACAGTAGGTCCTGGGTTATGTAATGTGTTAATCTATACAGTAGGACCTGGGTTATGTAATGTGTTAATCTATACAGTAGGACCTGGGTTATGTAATGTGTTAATCTATACAGTAGGACCTGGGCTATGTAATGTGTTAATCTATACAGTAGGACCTGGGTTATGTAATGTGTTAATCTATACAGTAGGACCTGGGCTATGTAATGAGTTAATCTATACAGTAGGACCTGGGTTATGTAATGAGTTAATCTATACAGTAGGTCCTGGGCTATGTAATGTGTTAACCTATACAGTAGGACCTGGGTTATATAATGTGTTAATCTATACAGTAGGACCTGGGTTATGTAATGTGTTAATCTATACAGTAGGACCTGGGTTATGTAATGTGTTAATCTATACAGTAGGACCTGGGTTATGTAATGTGTTAATCTATACAGTAGGACCTGGGTTATGTAATGTGTTAATCTATACAGTAGGACCTGGGTTATGTAATGTGTTAATCTATACAGTAGGACCTGGGTTATGTAATGTGTTAATCTATACAGTAGGACCTGGGTTATGTAATGTGTTAATCTATACAGTAGGACCTGGGTTATGTAATGTGTTAATCTATACAGTAGGACCTGGGTTATGTAATGTGTTAATCTATACAGTAGGACCTGGGTTATGTAATGTGTTAATCTATACAGTAAGACCTGGGTTATGTAATGTGTTAATCTATACAGTAGGACCTGGGTTATGTAATGTGTTAATCTATACAGTAGGTCCTGGGTTATGTAATGTATCAAACTATACAGTAGGACCTGGGTTATGTAATGTGTTAATCTATACAGTAGGACCTGGGTTATGTAATGTGTTCATCTATACAGTAGGACCTGGGCTATGTAATGTGTTAATCTATACAGTAGGACCTGGGCTATGTAATGTGTTAATCTATACAGTAGGATCTGGGTTATGTAATGAGTTAATCTATACAGTAGGACCTGGGTTATGTAATGAGTTAATCTATACAGTAGATCCTGGGTTAAGTAATGAGTTAATCTATACAGTAGGACCTGGGCTATGTAATGAGTTAATCTATACAGTAGCATCTGGGCAATGTAATATGTTAACCTATACAGTAGGACCTGGGTTATGTAATGTGTTAACCTATACTGTAGGGCCTGGGTTATGTAATGTATCAACCAATACAGTAGGACCTGGGTTATGTAATGTGTTAATCTATACAGTAGGACCTGGGTTATGTAATGTGTTAATCTATACAGTAGGACCTGGGCTATGTAATGTGTTAATCTATACAGTAGGACCTGGGTTATGTAATGAGTTAATCTATACAGTAGGACCTGGGTTATGTAATGTGTTAATCTATACAGTAGGACCTGGGTTATGTAATGTGTTAATCTATACAGTAGGACCTGGGTTATGTAATGTGTTAATCTATACAGTAGGACCTGGGTTATGAGGGCGTTTCTCTGAGTCAGAAATTAATATGAAACAACAAAATATCTGAAATGCATGAATGTATCACTTTATATTGTTGATGTATTTTCAATAGAGAGAACTTAGATGATGTATTTTCAATAGAGAGAACTTAGATGATGTGAAGTCTGACTTGATGTTTGGACGCCTGTTATTAAATAACTGGTTATTCAAACCAATCATGTTCTGTTCTCTTCTGGCTATGAAGCTTCATGACACATGTATGAATGTTGTTCAACTAAACAGCGAAGACAGGAGATAATAACATATAAAGGATGTCTGTCTGTCTGTCTGTCTGTCTGTCTGTCTGTCTGTCTGTCTGTCTGTCTGTCTGTCTGTGATTTTAAAGACGAGTCGTTTGGAGCAGCGCCATCAGTAAGTCAGTAAACTGTGATATGACAAAATATTTAATCAAAGTACTTACCACGGTTGCAGAATCTTATACATTTTTACAAACTTTCTATTGAAATTGGTTGTGGTAACTTCATTTATATATTTGTTTAGATATGAAAGCCAAGTATGTCTACTTCACCATCCTCCTATGTTATTAGTAAATACAAGGTAGTGTAAACATGGTCTTTTAACGTTCCAATACATAATATGGTCTTGTCATAACTGGGTTTTAGTCCAGAGAGGCTATAAAAGGGATCAAGATCTTCAATGAGACTGAGATCCTGCATGGAGGAAACAAAGAGAAAACCGATGGAAAATGCTAACAGAGAACTGTCTTAGTTATGACTGTCTTGAGGGCGACAGCTGTTTCTAGAACCTGAAGTCAGGTGACTTCATGATTCATTCTTAGGAATGTGATCTATCGTGATTATTGTATTTTAGTTCTGTGATGAGAAGTACGGAAGCTATTTGAATTGAATAGACTGAAACCGGTTGGTTTAGGGTGGGGCATGACGGTGTGCAGGTGAACTCAACAGCAGAACACGAATGGTCTATTGTCCAACATCCACAGATGGACTATCCTAAAGTGTTACCCATGAAGGCTGTAGCTGTTAGCAACAAACAGTGAGCCATTGTCTTACGTCAGATAGTTTGACGATTTCATCTACTCTGACATACTGTATTAACTTTATTTGATCAAAGATCAAGATATATATATGTTTTAGATATGTTTTAATTGATCATAGTCCAGAATTGATCATAGTCCAGACTCATATAGATATGTTTTAATTGATCATAGTCCAGACTCATATAGATATGTTTTAATTGATCATAGTCCAGACTCATCATAGATATGTCTTAATTGATCATAGTCCAGACTCATATAGATATGTTTTAATTGATCATAGTCCAGACTCATCATAGATATGTTTTAATTGATCATAGTCCAGACTAATATAGATATGTCTTAATTGAACATAGTCCAGACTCATATAGATATGTCTTAATTGATCATAGTCCAGACTCATATAGATATGTTTTAATTGATCATAGTCCAGACTCATCATAGATATGTCTATAATTGATCATAGTCCAGACTCATATAGATATGTTTTAATTGATCATAGTCCAGACTCATATAGATATGTCTTAATTGATCATAGTCCAGACTCATATAGATATGTCTTAATTGATCATAGTCCAGACTCATATAGATATGTCTTAATTGATCATAGTCCAGACTCATCATAGATATGTCTAAATTGATCATAGTCCAGACTCACATAGATATGTCTTAATTGATCATAGTCCAGACTCATCATAGATATGTCTAAATTGATCATAGTCCAGACTCATATAGATATGTCTTAATTGATCATAGTCCAGACTCATATAGATATGTCTATAATTGATCATAGTCCAGACTCATATAGATATGTTTTAATTGATCATAGTCCAGACTTGTTATAGATATGTTTTAATTGATCATAGTCCAGACTTGTTATAGATATGTCTTAATTGATCATAGTCCAGACTCATATAGATATGTCTTAATTGATCATAGTCCAGACTCATATAGATATGTCTTAATTGATCATAGTCCAGACTCATATAGATATGTTTTAATTGATCATAGTCCAGACTCATCATAGATATGTTTTAATTGATCATAGTCCAGACTTGTTATAGATATGTTTTAATTGATCATAGTCCAGACTCATATAGATATGTCTATAATTGATCATAGTCCAGACTTGTTATAGATTTGTCTTAATTGATCATAGTCCAGACTCATTTTAGATATGTTTTAATTGATCATAGTCCAGACTCATCATAGATATGTTTTAATTGATCATAGTCCAGACTCATATAGATATGTCTTAATTGATCATAGTCCAGACTCATCATAGATATGTCTAAATTGATCATAGTCCAGACTCATATAGATATGTTTTAATTGATCAGAGTCCAGACTCATCATAGATATGTTTTAATTGATCATAGTCCAGACTCATCATAGATATGTTTTAATTGATCATAGTCCAGACTTGTTATAGATTTGTCTTAATTGATCATAGTCCAGACTTGTTATAGATTTGTCTTAATTGATCATAGTCCAGACTCATATAGATATGTTTTAATTGATCATAGTCCAGACTCATCATAGATATGTTTTAATTGATCATAGTCCAGACTCATCATAGATATGTTTTAATTGATCATAGTCCAGACTTGTTATAGATTTGTCTTAATTGATCATAGTCCAGACTTGTTATAGATTTGTCTTAATTGATCATAGTCCAGACTTGTTATAGATTTGTCTTAATTGATCATAGTCCAGACTCATCATAGATATGTCTATAATTGATCATAGTCCAGACTCATATAGATATGTTTTAATTGATCATAGTCCAGACTCATCATAGATATGTCTAAATTGATCATAGTCCAGACTCATCATAGATATGTCTATAATTGATCATAGTCCAGACTCATATAGATATGTTTTAATTGATCATAGTCCAGACTCATCATAGATATGTTTTAATTGATCATAGTCCAGACTAATATAGATATGTCTTAATTGATCATAGTCCAGACTCATATAGATATGTCTTAATTGATCATAGTCCAGACTCATATAGATATGTTTTAATTGATCATAGTCCAGACTCATCATAGATATGTCTATAATTGATCATAGTCCAGACTCATATAGATATGTTTTAATTGATCATAGTCCAGACTCATATAGATATGTCTTAATTGATCATAGTCCAGACTCATATAGATATGTCTTAATTGATCATAGTCCAGACTCATATAGATATGTCTTAATTGATCATAGTCCAGACTCATCATAGATATGTCTAAATTGATCATAGTCCAGACTCACATAGATATGTCTTAATTGATCATAGTCCAGACTCATCATAGATATGTCTAAATTGATCATAGTCCAGACTCATATAGATATGTCTTAATTGATCATAGTCCAGACTCATATAGATATGTCTATAATTGATCATAGTCCAGACTCATATAGATATGTTTTAATTGATCATAGTCCAGACTTGTTATAGATATGTTTTAATTGATCATAGTCCAGACTTGTTATAGATATGTCTTAATTGATCATAGTCCAGACTCATATAGATATGTCTTAATTGATCATAGTCCAGACTCATATAGATATGTCTTAATTGATCATAGTCCAGACTCATATAGATATGTTTTAATTGATCATAGTCCAGACTCATCATAGATATGTTTTAATTGATCATAGTCCAGACTTGTTATAGATATGTTTTAATTGATCATAGTCCAGACTCATATAGATATGTCTATAATTGATCATAGTCCAGACTTGTTATAGATTTGTCTTAATTGATCATAGTCCAGACTCATTTTAGATATGTTTTAATTGATCATAGTCCAGACTCATCATAGATATGTTTTAATTGATCATAGTCCAGACTCATATAGATATGTCTTAATTGATCATAGTCCAGACTCATCATAGATATGTCTAAATTGATCATAGTCCAGACTCATATAGATATGTTTTAATTGATCAGAGTCCAGACTCATCATAGATATGTTTTAATTGATCATAGTCCAGACTCATCATAGATATGTTTTAATTGATCATAGTCCAGACTTGTTATAGATTTGTCTTAATTGATCATAGTCCAGACTTGTTATAGATTTGTCTTAATTGATCATAGTCCAGACTCATATAGATATGTTTTAATTGATCATAGTCCAGACTCATCATAGATATGTTTTAATTGATCATAGTCCAGACTCATCATAGATATGTTTTAATTGATCATAGTCCAGACTTGTTATAGATTTGTCTTAATTGATCATAGTCCAGACTTGTTATAGTTTTGTCTTAATTGATCATAGTCCAGACTTGTTATAGATTTGTCTTAATTGATCATAGTCCAGACTCATCATAGATATGTCTATAATTGATCATAGTCCAGACTCATATAGATATGTTTTAATTGATCATAGTCCAGACTCATCATAGATATGTCTAAATTGATCATAGTCCAGACTCATCATAGATATGTCTTAATTGATCATAGTCCAGACTCATATAGATATGTCTTAATTGATCATAGTCCAGACTCATCATAGATATGTCTAAATTGATCATAGTCCAGACTCATATAGATATGTTTTAATTGATCATAGTCCAGACTCATATAGATATGTTTTAATTGATCATAGTCCAGACTCATATAGATATGTCTTAATTGATCATAGTCCAGACTCATATAGATATGTCTTAATTGATCATAGTCCAGACTCATATAGATATGTTTTAATTGATCATAGTCCAGACTCATCATAGATATGTTTTAATTGATCATAGTCCAGACTTGTTATAGATATGTTTTAATTGATCATAGTCCAGACTCATATAGATATGTCTATAATTGATCATAGTCCAGACTTGTTATAGATTTGTCTTAATTGATCATAGTCCAGACTCATTTTAGATATGTTTTAATTGATCATAGTCCAGACTCATCATAGATATGTTTTAATTGATCATAGTCCAGACTCATATAGATATGTCTTAATTGATCATAGTCCAGACTCATCATAGATATGTCTAAATTGATCATAGTCCAGACTCATATAGATATGTTTTAATTGATCATAGTCCAGACTCATCATAGATATGTTTTAATTGATCATAGTCCAGACTTGTTATAGATTTGTCTTAATTGATCATAGTCCAGACTTGTTATAGATTTGTCTTAATTGATCATAGTCCAGACTCATATAGATATGTTTTAATTGATCATAGTCCAGACTCATCATAGATATGTTTTAATTGATCATAGTCCAGACTCATCATAGATATGTTTTAATTGATCATAGTCCAGACTTGTTATAGATTTGTCTTAATTGATCATAGTCCAGACTCATCATAGATATGTCTATAATTGATCATAGTCCAGACTCATATAGATATGTTTTAATTGATCATAGTCCAGACTCATCATAGATATGTTTTAATTGATCATAGTCCAGACTCATATAGATATGTTTTAATTGATCATAGTCCAGACTCATATAGATATGTCTATAATTGATCATAGTCCAGACTCATATAGATATGTCTTAATTGATCATAGTCCAGACTCATATAGATATGTCTTAATTGATCATAGTCCAGACTCATATAGATATGTCTTAATTGATCATAGTCCAGACTCATATAGATATGTCTATAATTGATCATAGTCCAGACTCATATAGATATGTCTTAATTGATCATAGTCCAGACTCATATAGATTTGTCTTAATTGATCATAGTCCAGACTCATATAGATATGTCTTAATTGATCATAGTCCAGACTCATATAGATATGTCTATAATTGATCATAGTCCAGACTCATATAGATATGTCTTAATTGATCATAGTCCAGACTCATATAGATATGTCTTAATTGATCATAGTCCAGACTCATATAGATATGTCTATAATTGATCATAGTCCAGACTCATATAGATATGTCTTAATTGATCATAGTCCAGACTCATATAGATATGTCTATAATTGATCATAGTCCAGACTCATATAGATATGTCTTAATTGATCATAGTCCAGACTCATATAGATATGTCTATAATTGATCATAGTCCAGACTCATATAGATATGTCTATAATTGATCATAGTCCAGACTCATATAGATATGTCTTAATTGATCATAGTCCAGACTTGTTATAGATTTGTCTTAATTGATCATAGTCCAGACTCATATAGATATGTCTATAATTGATCATAGTCCAGACTCATATAGATATGTCTATAATTGATCATAGTCCAGACTCATATAGATATGTCTTAATTGATCATAGTCCAGACTCATATAGATATGTCTTAATTGATCATAGTCCAGACTCATATAGATATGTCTATAATTGATCATAGTCCAGACTCATATAGATATGTCTTAATTGATCATAGTCCAGACTCATATAGATATGTCTATAATTGATCATAGTCCAGACTCATATAGATATGTCTATAATTGATCATAGTCCAGACTCATATAGATATGTCTATAATTGATCATAGTCCAGACTCATATAGATATGTCTATAATTGATCATAGTCCAGACTCATATAGATATGTCTTAATTGATCATAGTCCAGACTCATATAGATATGTCTATAATTGATCATAGTCCAGACTCATATAGATATGTCTTAATTGATCATAGTCCAGACTCATATAGATATGTCTATAATTGATCATAGTCCAGACTCATATAGATATGTCTATAATTGATCATAGTCCAGACTCATATAGATATGTCTATAATTGATCATAGTCCAGACTCATATAGATATGTCTATAATTGATCATAGTCCAGACTCATATAGATATGTCTATAATTGATCATGGTCCAGACTCATATAGATATGTCTATAATTGATCATAGTCCAGACTCATATAGATATGTCTATAATTGATCATAGTCCAGACTCATATAGATATGTCTTAATTGATCATAGTCCAGACTCATATAGATATGTCTTTAATTGATCATAGTCCAGACTCATATAGATATGTCTATAATTAATCATAGTCCAGACTCATATAGATATGTCTATAATTGATCATAGTCCAGACTCATATAGATATGTCTATAATTGATCATAGTCCAGACTCATATAGATATGTCTATAATTGATCATAGTCCAGACTCATATAGATATGTCTATAATTGATCATAGTCCAGACTCATATAGATATGTCTTAATTGATCATAGTCCAGACTCATATAGATATGTCTTAATTGATCATAGTCCAGACTCATATAGATATGTCTATAATTGATCATAGTCCAGACTCATATAGATATGTCTTAATTGATCATAGTCCAGACTCATATAGATATGTCTATAATTGATCATAGTCCAGACTCATATAGATATGTCTATAATTGATCATAGTCCAGACTCATATAGATATGTCTATAATTGATCATAGTCCAGACTCATATAGATATGTCTATAATTGATCATAGTCCAGACTCATATAGATATGTCTTAATTGATCATAGTCCAGACTCATATAGATATGTCTATAATTGATCATAGTCCAGACTCATATAGATATGTCTTAATTGATCATAGTCCAGACTCATATAGATATGTCTATAATTGATCATAGTCCAGACTCATATAGATATGTCTATAATTGATCATAGTCCAGACTCATATAGATATGTCTATAATTGATCATAGTCCAGACTCATATAGATATGTCTATAATTGATCATAGTCCAGACTCATATAGATATGTCTTAATTGATCATAGTCCAGACTCATATAGATATGTCTATAATTGATCATAGTCCAGACTCATATAGATATGTCTATAATTGATCATAGTCCAGACTCATATAGATATGTCTTAATTGATCATAGTCCAGACTCATATAGATATGTCTTTAATTGATCATAGTCCAGACTCATATAGATATGTCTATAATTAATCATAGTCCAGACTCATATAGATATGTCTATAATTGATCATAGTCCAGACTCATATAGATATGTCTATAATTGATCATAGTCCAGACTCATATAGATATGTCTATAATTGATCATAGTCCAGACTCATATAGATATGTCTATAATTAATCATAGTCCAGACTCATATAGATATGTCTTTAATTGATCATAGTCCAGACTCATATAGATATGTCTATAATTGATCATAGTCCAGACTCATATAGATATGTCTATAATTGATCATAGTCCAGACTCATATAGATATGTCTATAATTGATCATAGTCCAGACTCATATAGATATGTCTATAATTGATCATAGTCCAGACTCATATAGATATGTCTATAATTGATCATAGTCCAGACTCATATAGATATGTCTATAATTGATCATAGTCCAGACTCATATAGATATGTCTATAATTGATCATAGTCCAGACTCATATAGATATGTCTATAATTGATCATAGTCCAGACTCATATAGATATGTCTATAATTGATCATAGTCCAGACTCATATAGATATGTCTATAATTGATCATAGTCCAGACTCATATAGATATGTCTTAATTGATCATAGTCCAGACTCATATAGATATGTCTTTAATTGATCATAGTCCAGACTCATATAGATATGTCTATAATTAATCATAGTCCAGACTCATATAGATATGTCTATAATTAATCATAGTCCAGACTCATATAGATATGTCTATAATTGATCATAGTCCAGACTCATATAGATATGTCTATAATTAATCATAGTCCAGACTCATATAGATATGTCTTTAATTGATCATAGTCCAGACTCATATAGATATGTCTATAATTGATCATAGTCCAGACTCATATAGATATGTCTATAATTGATCATAGTCCAGACTCATTTTAGATGTAAATACCATGCAGTTGCAGCAGGTGAATTTAAACCAAACATATATTTTCGTACAGGTCTTCTGTTTCCCAACATTTATTGATCCATTATTTTCCCATCATGAAAATGTATCCCCATTCCCCAATCAAATACCTTCATCAATACCACATAAAAAAACAGACAAATACAGATTTTTTACTCCAATCTGGCAACCCTCTGATAATCTGTCATGGCAGCAGTATCCCAAAGTATTTAGTGAGAACAAACATAGAAAACAGTAATGGCATTAATACATAAAAAAAATAAAAAATAAGGCTATTATTATATTATAATTATTTTGGTGACAACCTGGTTGATTAACAATATTGGGTTGTTAACACGTTTGTTTTTTTATATAAATAAATGTTGGACACAAAGAAAAAGGCAGTGTAGAACTCCATTGCCCATCATGCATTGCTCCAATAACTTTAAAAAGATTGTTCAGAAGTTTGACCGCGAAAAATGTATTTTCCTATGAATGAAGTCGCACAAAAATGTGTTTATTTTCTGCCTAAATACTTTTTGTACATATTTGCACGAATTAAATGTGAGATTATGTTGCAGCTAGACAGTATAAGAAAACATTGTGCAAAAATAGGAGTCCAGTATAGCAGTGTGTGTGTGTGTGTGTGTGTGTGTGTGTGTGTGTGTGTGTGTGTGTGTGTGTGTGTGTGTGTGTGTGTGTGTGTGTGTGTGTGTGTGTGTGTGTGTGTGTGTGTGTGTGTAACAGATGTGAAACGGCTAGCTTAGTTAGCGGTTAGTTAGTTATACTGTGTGGCCATGAGGCAGGATCTTTCCTACGAATTTACGACCTCTCTGACCACAGCAGCCTGGTTGTAGGAGGCAGAGAGAGGGGGATGGTGCTCGCTGTACCCAAAGAGGGCAATGCCATGACAGCAATGAGTTGAAAAACTACAAACCTCAGATTTCCCACTTCCTGGTTGGACTTTTCTCAGGTTTTCGCCTGCCATATGAGTTCTGTTATACCCACAGACATCATTCAAACAGTTTTAGAAACTTCAGAGTGTTTTCTATCCAATACTACTAATGATATGCATATATTAGCATCTGGGACTGAGTAGCAGGCAGTTTACTCTGGGCACGCTTTTCATCCAAAAGTGAAAATGCTGCCCCCTAGCCCAAACAGGTTAAGCCAATTTGTATTTTGCTGATTCATCATTTATGCTACGGTTCATGGAGATATCCAAGAGTTTTTGCAACATTCAGAATGTGACTGATAGAAGGTAACAATTAATTAATGACTAATGACAGAAATGTAAGAGATCTTTATATCTTTAAGAGTTAATTCAGAGAATGGTAACTCGTTAAATAAACGTCCGTGGTGTCCCAGATTGCTACTCAATTAATTGATATAGGATTAATTTTATTGCGTAATAATTAAATGTAGTTAATTATTTGATAAAATAATCATAATCGCATTAATGGTAACAAAGACACGACAGTAGAGACAACAATACGTCACGCGAAGCAGCCACAACTGTCAGTGAGAGTGTCCATGATTGAGTCTTTGAATGAAGAGATGGAGATAAAACTGTCCAGTTTGAGTGTTTGTTGTAGCTCGTTCTAGTTGCTAGCTGCAGCGAACTGAAAAGGATAGCGACCCAGGGATGTGTGTGCTTTGGGGACCTTTAACAGAATGTGACTGGCAGAACGGGTGTTGTATGTGGAGGATGAGGGCTGCAGTAGATATCTCAGAAAGGGGGGAGTGAGGCCTAAGAGGGTTTTATAAATAAGCATCAACCAGTGGGTCTTGCGATGGGTATACAGAGATGACCAGTTTACAGAGGAGTATAGAGTGCAGTGATGTGTCCTGTAAGGAGCATTGGTGGCAAATCTGATGGCCGAATGGTAAAGAACATCTAGTCACTCGAGAGCACCCTCCGTAATCGAGCGTGGGTGGGATGGTCATTTGAATCAGGGTTAGTTTGGTAGCTGTGGTAAAAGAGGAGTGATTATGATAGAGGAAATCAAGTCTAAATGTAACCTTAGCATGCAGATTTGATATGTGCTGAGAGAAGGACAGTGTACCGTCTAGCCATACTCCCAAGTACTTGTATGAGGTGACTACCTCAAGCTCTAAACCCTCAGAGGTAGTAATCACACCGGTGGGGAGAGGGGCATTCTTCTTACCAAACCAAATTACCTTTGTTTTGGAGGTGTTCAGAACAAGGTTAAGGGCAGAGAAATCTTGTTGGACACTAAGAAAGCTTTGTTGTAGAGCATTTAACGCAATATCTGGGGAGGGGCCATCTGAGTATAAATGGATGAGAGAGCTTCCTACTGCCTGAGCTATGTTGTTGATGTAAATTGAGAAGAGCATGGGGCCTAGGATCGAGCCTTGGGGTACTCCCTTGGTGACTGGCAGTGGCTGAGACAGCAGATTTTCTGACTTTCTACATTGCACTCGTTGAGACAAGTATTTAGCAAACCAGGCCAAAGACCCCTCAGAGACACCAATACTCCTTAGCCGGCCCACAAGAATGGAATAGTCTACCGTATCAAAAGCTTTGGCAATAAAAATAGCAGCACAATATTGCTGAGAATCAAGGGCAATGGTGACATCATTGAGGACCTTTAATGTTGCAGTGACACTTCCATAACCTGAGCAGAAACCAGATCGCATACCAGAGAGAATAGTATAGACATCAAGAAAGCCAGTCAGTTGATTATTGACAAGTTTGATGCTGTCTATATTTCTGGGAATCTTCACAACACTGTCCTATCAAAAGTCTGCAGGTGAAATCCTTCCTTCCCTCCTGCGCTGTCACTATCAAGTGATGACTCCGTCTCTAAACATTGTGACTTATCATTGAACTTAAATTGTATTTTATTTGACCAGTGCTTGATTTGTGTGGTATTTGATGTGTGTAAGGAATGAAGCTCATATCTGTGGGATTGTAAATCTGCACCAGAGGAGAACACCCTAATTGCAGCCAGGCTTATAATGTGTTAACCTATACAGTAGGACCTGGGTTATGTAATGTATCAACCTATACAGTAGGACCTGGGTTATGTAATGTGTTAATCTATACAGTAGGACCTGGGTTATGTAATGTGTTAATCTATACAGTAGGACCTGGGTTATGTAATGTGTTAATCTATACAGTAGGACCTGGGTTATGTAATGGGTTAATCTATACAGTAGGACCTGGGTTATGTAATGTGTTAATCTATACAGTAGGACCTGGGTTATGTAATGTGTTAATCTATACAGTAGGTTCTGGGTTATGTAATGTGTTAATCTATACAGTAGGACCTGGGTTATGTAATGTGTTAATCTATACAGTAGGACCTGGGTTATGTAATGTGTTAATCTATACAGTAGGTCCTGGGCTATGTAATGTGTTAATCTATACAGTAGGACCTGGGTTATGTAATGTGTTAATCTATACAGTAGGACCTGGGTTATGTAATGTGTTAATCTATACAGTAGGTCCTGGGTTATGTAATGTGTTAATCTATACAGTAGGACCTGGGTTATGTAATGTGTTAATCTATACAGTAGGACCTGGGTTATGTAATGTGTTAATCTATACAGTAGGACCTGGGTTATGTAATGTGTTAATCTATACAGTAGAACCTGGGTTATGTAATGTGTTAATCTATACAGTAGGACCTGGGTTATGTAATGTGTTAATCTATACAGTAGGACCTGGGTTATGTAATGTGTTAATCTATACAATAGGACCTGGGTTATGTAATGTGTTAATCTATACAGTAGGACCTGGGTTATGTAATGTGTTAATCTATACAGTAGGACCTGGGTTATGTAATGTGTTAATCTATACAGTAGGACCTGGGTTATGTAATGTGTTAACCTATACAGTAGGACCTGGGCTATGTAATGTGTTAACCTATACAGTAGGACCTGGGTTATGTAATGTGTTAATCTATACAGTAGGACCTGGGTCATGTAATGAGTTAATCTATACAGTAGGACCTGGGTTATGTAATGTGTTAATATATACAGTAGGACCTGGGTTATGTAATGTGTTAATCTATACAGTAGGACCTGGGTTATGTAATGTGTTAATCTATACAGTAGGACCTGGGTTATGTAATGAGTTAATCTATACAGTAGGACCTGGGCTATGTAATGTGTTAATCTATACAGTAGGACCTGGGCTATGTAATGTGTTAATCTATACAGTAGGACCTGGGTTATGTAATGTGTTAATCTATACAGTAGGACCTGGGCTATGTAATGTGTTAATCTATACAGTAGGACCTGGGCTATGTAATGTGTTAATCTATACAGTAGCACCTGGGTTATGTAATGTGTTAATCTATACAGTAGGACCTGGGTTATGTAATGTGTTAATCTATACAGTAGGTTCTGGGTTATGTAATGTGTTAATCTATACAGTAGGACCTGGGTTATGTAATGTGTTAATCTATACAGTAGGACCTGGGTTATGTAATGTGTTAATCTATACAGTAGGACCTGGGTTATGTAATGTGTTAATCTATACAATAGGACCTGGGTTATGTAATGTGTTAATCTATACAGTAGGACCTGGGTTATGTAATGTGTTAATCTATACAGTAGGACCTGGGTTATGTAATGTGTTAATCTATACAGTAGGACCTGGGTTATGTAATGTGTTAACCTATACAGTAGGACCTGGGCTATGTAATGTGTTAACCTATACAGTAGGACCTGGGTTATGTAATGTGTTAATCTATACAGTAGGACCTGGGTCATGTAATGAGTTAATCTATACAGTAGGACCTGGGTTATGTAATGTGTTAATATATACAGTAGGACCTGGGTTATGTAATGTGTTAATCTATACAGTAGGACCTGGGTTATGTAATGTGTTAATCTATACAGTAGGACCTGGGTTATGTAATGAGTTAATCTATACAGTAGGACCTGGGCTATGTAATGTGTTAATCTATACAGTAGGACCTGGGCTATGTAATGTGTTAATCTATACAGTAGGACCTGGGTTATGTAATGTGTTAATCTATACAGTAGGACCTGGGCTATGTAATGTGTTAATCTATACAGTAGGACCTGGGCTATGTAATGTGTTAATCTATACAGTAGCACCTGGGTTATGTAATGTGTTAATCTATACAGTAGGACCTGGGTTATGTAATGTGTTAATCTATACAATAGGACCTGGGTTATGTAATGTGTTAATCTATACAGTAGGACCTGGGTTATGTAATGTATCAACCTATACAGTAGGTCCTGGGTTATGTAATGTGTTAATCTATACAGTAGGACCTGGGTTATGTAATGTATCAATCTATACAGTAGGACCTGGGTTATGTAATGTATCAACCTATACAGTAGGTCCTGGGTTATGTAATGTGTTAATCTATACAGTAGGACCTGGGTTATGTAATGTGTTAATCTATACAGTAGGACCTGGGTTATGTAATGTGTTAATCTATACAGTAGGACCTGGGTTATGTAATGTATCAACCTATACAGTAGGCCCTGGGCTATGTAATGTGTTAATCTATACAGTAGGACCTGGGCTATGTAATGTGTTAATCTATACAGTAGGACCTGGGTTATGTAATGTATCAATCTATACAGTAGGACCTGGGTTATGTAATGTGTTAATCTATACAGTAGGACCTGGGTTATGTAATGTGTTAATCTATACAGTAGGACCTGGGTTATGTAATGTGTTAATCTATACAGTAGGACCTGGGTTATGTAATGTGTTAATCTATACAGTAGGACCTGGGTTATGTAATGTGTTAATCTATACAGTAGGACCTGGGTTATGTAATGTGTTAATCTATACAGTAGGACCTGGGTTATGTAATGTGTTAATCTATACAGTAGGACCTGGGTTATGTAATGTGTTATTCTATACAGTAGAACCTGGGTTATGTAATGTGTTAATCTATACAGTAGGACCTGGGTTATGTAATGTGTTAATCTATACAGTAGGACCTGGGTTATGTAATGTGTTAATCTATACAGTAGGACCTGGGTTATGTAATGTGTTAATCTATACAGTAGGACCTGGGTTATGTAATGTGTTAATCTATACAGTAGGACCTGGGTTATGTAATGTGTTAATCTATACAGTAGGACCTGGGTTATGTAATGTGTTAATCTATACAGTAGGACCTGGGTTATGTAATGTATCAACCAATACAGTAGGACCTGGGTTATGTAATGTGTTAATCTATACAGTAGGACCTGGGTTATGTAATGAGTTAATCTATACAGTAGGACCTGGGTTATGTAATGTGTTAATCTATACAGTAGGACCTGGGTTATGTAATGTGTTAATCTATACAGTAGGACCTGGGTTATGTAATGTGTTAATCTATACAGTAGGACCTGGGCTATGTAATGTGTTAATCTATACAGTAGGACCTGGGTTATGTAATGTGTTAATCTATACAGTAGGACCTGGGTTATGTAATGTGTTAATCTATACAGTAGGACCTGGGTTATGTAATGTGTTAATCTATACAGTAGGACCTGGGCTATGTAATGTGTTAATCTATACAGTAGGACCTGGGTTATGTAATGAGTTAATCTATACAGTAGGACCTGGGTTATGTAATGTGTTAATCTATACAGTAGGATCTGGGTTATGAGGGCGTTTCTCTGAGTCAGAAATTAATATGAAACAACAAAATATCTGAAATGCATGAATGTATCACTTTATATTGTTGATGTATTTTCAATAGAGAGAATTTAGATGATGTATTTTCAATAGAGAGAACTTAGATGATGAGAAGTCTGACTTGATGTTTGGACGCCTGTTATTAAATAACTGGTTATTCAAACCAATCATGTTCTGTTCTCTTCTGGCTATGAAGCTTCATGACACATGTATGAATGTTGTTCAACTAAACAGCGAAGACAGGAGATAATAACATATAAAGGATGTCTGTCTGTCTGTCTGTCTGTCTGTCTGTCTGTCTGTCTGTCTGTCTGTCTGTCTGTCTGTCTGTCTGTCTGTCTGTGATTTTAAAGACGAGTCGTTTGGAGCAGCGCCATCAGTAAGTCAGTAAACTGTGATATGACAAAATATTTAATCAAAGTACTTACCACGGTTGCAGAATCTTATACATTTTTACAAACTTTCTATTGAAATTGGTTGTGGTAACTTCATTTATATATTTGTTTAGATATGAAAGCCAAGTATGTCTACTTCACCATCCTCCTATGTTATTAGTAAATACAAGGTAGTGTAAACATGGTCTTTTAACGTTCCAATACATAATATGGTCTTGTCATAACTGGGTTTTAGTCCAGAGAGGCTATAAAAGGGATCAAGATCTTCAATGAGACTGAGATCCTGCATGGAGGAAACAAAGAGAAAACCGATGGAAAATGCTAACAGAGAACTGTCTTAGTTATGACTGTCTTGAGGGCGACAGCTGTTTCTAGAACCTGAAGTCAGGTGACTTCATGATTCATTCTTAGGAATGTGATCTATCGTGATTATTGTATTTTAGTTCTGTGATGAGAAGTACGGAAGCTATTTGAATTGAATAGACTGAAACCGGTTGGTTTAGGGTGGGGCATGACGGTGTGCAGGTGAACTCAACAGCAGAACACGAATGGTCTATTGTCCAACATCCACAGATAGACTATCCTAAAGTGTTACCCATGAAGGCTGTAGCTGTTAGCAACAAACAGTGAGCCATTGTCTTACGTCAGATAGCTTGACGATTTCATCTACTCTGACATACTGTATTAACTTTATTTGATCAAAGATCAAGAGCGTTTGAATTCCAACAGAACACAGACCAACCAAAACAGAACACAGACCAACCAAAACAGAACACAGACCAACCAAAACAGAACACAGACCAACCAAAACAGAACACAGACCAACCAAAACAGAACACAGACCATCCCCAACAGAACACAGACCAACCAAAACAGAACACAGACCATCCCCAACAGAACACAGACCAACCAAAACAGAACACAGACCAACCAAAACAGAACACAGACCAACCAAAACAGAACACAGACCAACCAAAACAGAACACAGACCAACCAAAACAGAACACAGACCATCCCCAACAGAACACAGACCATCCCCAACAAAACACAGACCATCCCTAACAGAACACAGACCATCCCCAACAGACCTGGACCAGACCCTATACAGTAGGACCTGGGTTATGTAATGAGTTAATCTATACAGTAGGACCTGGGTTATGTAATGTGTTAATCTATACAGTAGGACCTGGGTTATGTAATGAGTTAATCTATACAATAGGACCTGGGTTATGTAATGTGTTAATCTATACAGTAGGACCTGGGTTATGTAATGTGTTAATCTATACAGTAGGACCTGGGTTATGTAATGTGCTAATCTATACAGTAGGACCTGGGTTATGTAATGTGTTAATCTATACAGTAGGACCTGGGTTATGTAATGTGTTAATCTATACAGTAGGACCTGGGTTATGTAATGTGTTAATCTATACAGTAGGACCTGGGTTATGTAATGTGTTAATCTATACAGTAGGTCCTGGGTTATGTAATGTGTTAATCTATACAGTAGGACCTGGGTTATGTAATGTGCTAATCTATACAGTAGGACCTGGGTTATGTAATGTGTTAATCTATACAGTAGGACCTGGGTTATGTAATGTGTTAATCTATACAGTAGGACCTGGGTTATGTAATGTGTTAATCTATACAGTAGGACCTGGGTTATGTAATGTGTTAATCTATACAGTAGGTCCTGGGTTATGTAATGTGTTAATCTATACAGTAGGACCTGGGTTATGAGGGCGTTTCTCTGAGTCAGAAATTAATATGAAACAACAAAATATCTGAAATGCATGAATGTATCACTTTATATTGTTGATGTATTTTCAATAGAGAGAACTTAGATGATGTATTTTCAATAGAGAGAATTTAGATGATGTATTTTCAATAGAGAGAATGTAGATGATGTGAAGTCTGACTTGATGTTTGGACGCCTGTTATTAAATAACTGGTTATTCAAACCAATCATGTTCTGTTCTCTTCTGGCTATGAAGCTTCATGACACATGTATGAATGTTGTTCAACTAAACAGCGAAGACAGGAGATAATAACATATAAAGGATGTATGTCTGTCTGTCTGTCTGTCTGTCTGTGATTTTAAAGACGAGTCGTTTGGAGCAGCGCCATCAGTAAGTCAGTAAACTGTGATATGACAAAATATTTAATCAAAGTACTTACCACGGTTGCAGAATCTTATACATTTTTACAAACTTTCTATTGAAATTGGTTGTGGTAACTTCATTTATATATTTGTTTAGATATGAAAGCCAAGTATGTCTACTTCACCATCCTCCTATGTTATTAGTAAATACAAGGTAGTGTAAACATGGTCTTTTAACGTTCCAATACATAATATGGTCTTGTCATAACTGGGTTTTAGTCCAGAGAGGCTATAAAAGGGATCAAGATCTTCAATGAGACTGAGATCCTGCATGGAGGAAACAAAGAGAAAACCGATGGAAAATGCTAACAGAGAACTGTCTTAGTTATGACTGTCTTGAGGGCGACAGCTGTTTCTAGAACCTGAAGTCAGGTGACTTCATGATTCATTCTTAGGAATGTGATCTATCGTGATTATTGTATTTTAGTTCTGTGATGAGAAGTACGGAAGCTATTTGAATTGAATAGACTGAAACCGGTTGGTTTAGGGTGGGGCATGACGGTGTGCAGGTGAACTCAACAGCAGAACACGAATGGTCTATTGTCCAACATCCACAGATGGACTATCCTAAAGTGTTACCCATGAAGGCTGTAGCTGTTAGCAACAAACAGTGAGCCATTGTCTTACGTCAGATAGCTTGAAGATTTCATCTACTCTGACATACTGTATTAACTTTATTTGATCAAAGATCAAGAGTTTTTGAATTCCAACAGAATACAGACCATCCCCAACAGAACACAGACCATCCCCAACAGAACACAGACCATCCTCAACAGAACACAGACCATCCTCATCAGAACACAAACCATCCTCATCAGAACACAAACCATCCTCATCAGAACACAAACCATCCTCAACAGAACACAGACCAACCCCATCAGAACACAGACCATCCTCATCAGAACACAAACCATCCTCAACAGAACACAGACCAACCCCATCAGAACACAGACCATCCTCATCAGAACACAGACCAACCCCAACAGAACACAGACCATCCTCATCAGAACACAGACCATCCCCAACAGAACACAGACCAACCCCATCAGAACACAGACCATCCTCATCAGAACACAGACCAACCCCATCAGAACACAAACCATCCTCATCAGAACACAGACCATCCTCATCAGAACACAAACCATCCTCAACAGAACACAGACCAACCCCATCAGAACACAGACCATCCTCATCAGAACACAGACCATCCCCAACAGAACACAGACCATCCTCATCAGAACACAGACCAACCCCAACAGAACACAAACCATCCTCAACAGAACACAGACCATCCCCAACAGAACACAGACCATCCTCATCAGAACACAGACAAACCCCAACAGAACACAGACCATCCTCATCAGAACACAGACCAACCCCAACAGAACACAGACCATCCCCAACAGAACACAGACCATCCCCAACAGAACACAGACCATCCCCAACAGAACACAGACCATCCCCATCAGAACACAGACCATCCTCATCAGAACACAGACCAACCCCATCAGAACACAAACCATCCTCATCAGAACACAGACCATCCTCATCAGAACACAGACCAACCCCATCAGAACACAAACCATCCTCATCAGAACACAGACCATCCTCATCAGAACACAAACCATCCTCAACAGAACACAGACCAACCCCATCAGAACACAGACCATCCTCAACAGAACACAGACCATCCCCAACAGAACACAGACCATCCCCATCAGAACACAGACCATCCTCATCAGAACACAGACCAACCCCATCAGAACACAAACCATCCTCATCAGAACACAGACCATCCTCATCAGAACACAAACCATCCTCAACAGAACACAGACCAACCCCATCAGAACACAGACCATCCTCATCAGAACACAGACCATCCCCAACAGAACACAGACCATCCTCATCAGAACACAGACCAACCCCAACAGAACACAAACCATCCTCAACAGAACACAGACCATCCCCAACAGAACACAGACCATCCTCATCAGAACACAGACCAACCCCAACAGAACACAGACCATCCTCATCAGAACACAGACCAACCCCAACAGAACACAGACCATCCCCAACAGAACACAGACCATCCCCAACAGAACACAGACCATCCCCAACAGAACACAGACCATCCCCATCAGAACACAGACCATCCTCAACAGAACACAGACCATCCTCAACAGAACACAGACCATCCGCAACAGAACACAGACCATCCTCATCAGAACACAAACCATCCTCATCAGAACACAAACCATCCTCATCAGAACACAGACCATCCTCATCAGAACACAAACCATCCTCAACAGAACACAGACCAACCAGAACAGAACACAGACCAACCCCATCAGAACACAGACAAACACCATCAGAACACAGACCAACCCCAACAGAACACAGACCATCCTCAACAGAACACAGACCATCCTCAACAGAACACAGACCAACCCCAACAGAACACAGACCATCCCCAACAGAACACAGACCATCCTCATCAGAACACAGACCATCCCCAAGAGGACACAGACCATCCTCATCAGAACACAGACCATCCTCATCAGAACACAGACAATCCCCAACAGAACACAGACCATCCTCATCAGAACACAGACCATCCCCAAGAGGACACAGACCATCCTCATCAGAACACAGACCATCCCCAACAGAACACAGACCATCAGTGAAGAATACACGGGAGGAACTCAATTGCATTTCCTTGGTTCCTCGCATCCTCTCTCCTTGCCTCATTTTAAAAACCAATTGGATGAGTTTTTATTTATTTAGTTAACTAGGCAAGTCAGTTAAGATCAAATTCTTATTTTACAATGACGGCCTACCCCAGCCAAACCCTCCCCTAACCAACAGAGCCAGCTGCATCCCACTGCTGGCTTGCCTCTGAAGCTAAGCAGGGTTGGTCCTGGTCATTCACTAGATGGGAGACCAGATGCTGCTGGAAGTGGTGTTGGAGGGCCATTAGGGGGAACTCATTCCTCTGGTCTAAAAGAATATCTCAATTCCTTAGGGCAGTGATTGACTTGAAAGACGAGACATCTTTCAACCATATTTTGCTGGTATTTCTCTTCCTCAAACACCGAGACGATATCATCATCATAACCCTGAACCAGCTCCCTGGATTCTGTTGAATGGTTTTCCTTTGAGCTCATCCATTGGGTAAACACCTGGTTTAACCAGTACCTTTCCACAGGGTGTGTCTATTAATATTCATCATTGCTCATGTGTAAAAACGTACATATGAACGTAGTGCAGGTATAAAAGCAATGATCACTGACACAACTTCCTCTTTCAGGTCTCAGATCAACCAACGCAGTAACACAGGTAGGTTACTAAACATTAGGTCTCTATTATACAAATCCAATGAGAAGGGAAGGGTTCAGGTCAGTCTGGTTAGTGTTTATATATATATATTGCAATGAGAAGGGAAGGGTTCAGGTCGGTCTGGTTAGTGTTTATATATATATATTACAATGAGAAGGGAAGGGTTCAGGTCAGTCTGGTTAGTGTTTATATATATATATTACAATGAGAAGGGAAGGGTTCAGGTCAGTCTGGTTAGTGTTTATATATATATATTACAATGAGAAGGGAAGGGTTCAGGTCAGTCTGGTTAGTGTTTATATATATATATATTACAATGAGAAGGGAAGGGTTCAGGTCAGTCTGGTTAGTGTTTATATATATATATATATATATATTACAATGAGAAGGGAAGGGTTCAGGTCAGTCTGGTTAGTGTTTATATATATATATTACAATGAGAAGGGAAGGGTTCAGGTCGGTCTGGTTAGTGTTTATATATATATTACAATGAGAAGGGAGGGGTTCAGGTCAGTCTGGTTAGTGTTTATATATATATATATATATATATATATATTACAATGAGAAGGGAAGGGTTCAGGTCAGTCTGGTTAGTGTTTATATATATATATTACAATGAGAAGGGAAGGGTTCAGGTCAGTCTGGTTAGTGTTTATATATATATATTACAATGAGAAGGGAAGGGTTCAGGTCAGTCTGGTTAGTGTTTATATATATATATTACAATGAGAAGGGAAGGGTTCAGGTCAGTCTGGTTAGTGTTTATATATATATATATATATATATTACAATGAGATGGGAAGGGTTCAGGTCAGTCTGGTTAGTGTTTATATATATATATATATATATATTACAATGAGAAGGGAAGGGTTCAGGTCAGTCTGGTTAGTGTTTATATATATATATTACAATGAGAAGGGAAGGGTTCAGGTCAGTCTGGTTAGTGTTTATATATATATATATATATATATTACAATGAGATGGGAAGGGTTCAGGTCAGTCTGGTTAGTGTTTATATATATATATATATATATATTACAATGAGATGGGAAGGGTTCAGGTCAGTCTGGTTAGTGTTTATATATATATATATATATATATTACAATGAGAAGGGAAGGGTTCAGGTCAGTCTGGTTAGTGTTTATATATATATATTACAATGAGAAGGGAAGGGTTCAGGTCAGTCTGGTTAGTGTTTATATATATATATATTACAATGAGAAGGGAGGGGTTCAGGTCAGTCTGGTTGTATTTATATATATATATTACAATGAGAAGGGAAGGGTTCAGGTCAGTCTGGTTAGTGTTTATATATATATATTACAATGAGAAGGGAAGGGTTCAGGTCAGTCTGGTTAGTGTTTATATATATATATTACAATGAGAAGGGAGGGGTTCAGGTCAGTCTGGTTAGTGTTTATATATATATTACAATGAGAAGGGAGGGGTTCAGGTCAGTCTGGTTAGTGTTTATATATATATATTACAATGAGAAGGGAAGGGTTCAGGTCAGTCTGGTTAGTGTTTATATATATATATTACAATGAGAAGGGAAGGGTTCAGGTCAGTCTGGTTAGTGTTTATATATATATATTACAATGAGAAGGGAGGGGTTCAGGTCGGTCTGGTTAGTGTTTATATATATATATATTACAATGAGAAGGGAAGGGTTCAGGTCAGTCTTGTTAGTGTTTATATATATATATTACAATGAGAAGGGAAGGGTTCAGGTCAGTCTGGTTAGTGTTTATATATATATATTACAATGAGAAGGGAAGGGTTCAGGTCAGTCTGGTTAGTGTTTATATATATATATATTACAATGAGAAGGGAAGGGTTCAGGTCAGTCTGGTTAGTGTTTATATATATATATTACAATGAGAAGGGAAGGGTTCAGGTCAGTCTGGTTAGTGTTTATATATATATATATATATATATATATATATATATATATATATATATATATATATATATATATTACAATGAGAAGGGAAGGGTTCAGGTCAGTCTTGTTAGTGTTTATATATATATATATTACAATGAGAAGGGAAGGGTTCAGGTCAGTCTGGTTAGTGTTTATATATATATATATTACAATGAGAAGGGAAGGGTTCAGGTCAGTCTGGTTAGTGTTTATATATTTATATATATATATATATATTACAATGAGAAGGGAAGGGTTCAGGTCAGTCTGGTTAGTGTTTATATATATATATTACAATGAGAAGGGAAGGGTTCAGGTCAGTCTGGTTAGTGTTTATATATATATATTACAATGAGAAGGGAAGGGTTCAGGTCAGTCTTGTTAGTGTTTATATATATATATTACAATGAGAAGGGAAGGGTTCAGGTCAGTCTTGTTAGTGTTTATATATATATATTACAATGAGAAGGGAAGGGTTCAGGTCAGTCTGGTTAGTGTTTATATATATATATTACAATGAGAAGGGAAGGGTTCAGGTCAGTCTGGTTAGTGTTTATATATATATATATTACAATGAGAAGGGAAGGGTTCAGGTCAGTCTGGTTAGTGTTTATATATATATATATATATATTACAATGAGAAGGGAAGGGTTCAGGTCAGTCTGGTTAGTGTTTATATATATATATTACAATGAGAAGGGAAGGGTTCAGGTCAGTCTGGTTAGTGTTTATATATATATATATATTACAATGAGAAGGGAAGGGTTCAGGTCAGTCTGGTTAGTGTTTATATATATATATTACAATGAGAAGGGAAGGGTTCAGGTCAGTCTGGTTAGTGTTTATATATATATATTACAATGAGAAGGGAAGGGTTCAGGTCAGTCTGGTTAGTGTTTATATATATATATTACAATGAGAAGGGAAGGGTTCAGGTCAGTCTGGTTAGTGTTTATATATATATATTACAATGAGAAGGGAAGGGTTCAGGTCAGTCTGGTTAGTGTTTATATATATATATATTACAATGAGAAGGGAAGGGTTCAGGTCAGTCTTGTTAGTGTTTATATATATATATTACAATGAGAAGGGAAGGGTTCAGGTCAGTCTGGTTAGTGTTTATATATATATATTACAATGAGAAGGGAAGGGTTCAGGTCAGTCTGGTTAGTGTTTATATATATATATTACAATGAGAAGGGAAGGGTTCAGGTCAGTCTGGTTAGTGTTTATATATATATATATATATTACAATGAGAAGGGAAGGGTTCAGGTCAGTCTGGTTAGTGTTTATATATATATATATATATTACAATGAGAAGGGAAGGGTTCAGGTCAGTCTGGTTAGTGTTTATATATATATATATATTACAATGAGAAGGGAAGGGTTCAGGTCAGTCTGGTTAGTGTTTATATATATATATATATTACAATGAGAAGGGAAGGGTTCAGGTCAGTCTGGTTAGTGTTTATATATATATATTACAATGAGAAGGGAAGGGTTCAGGTCAGTCTGGTTAGTGTTTATATATATATATTACAATGAGAAGGGAAGGGTTCAGGTCAGTCTGGTTAGTGTTTATATATATATATTACAATGAGAAGGGAAGGGTTCAGGTCAGTCTGGTTAGTGTTTATATATATATATTACAATGAGAAGGGAGGGGTTCAGGTCAGTCTGGTTAGTGTTTATATATATATATATTACAATGAGAAGGGAAGGGTTCAGGTCAGTCTGGTTAGTGTTTATATATATATATTACAATGAGAAGGGAAGGGTTCAGGTCAGTCTGGGTAGTGTTTATATATATATATATATTACAATGAGAAGGGAAGGGTTCAGGTCAGTCTGGTTAGTGTTTATATATATATATTACAATGAGAAGGGAAGGGTTCAGGTCAGTCTGGTTAGTGTTTATATATATATATATATATATATTACAATGAGAAGGGAAGGGTTCAGGTCAGTCTGGTTAGTGTTTATATATATATATATATTTATACATTACAATGAGAAGGGAAGGGTTCAGGTCAGTCTGGTTAGTGTTTATATATATATATATATATATTACAATGAGAAGGGAAGGGTTCAGGTCAGTCTGGTTAGTGTTTATATATATATATATATATATATTACAATGAGAAGGGAATGGTTCAGGTCAGTCTGGTTAGTGTTTATATATATATATATTACAATGAGAAGGGAAGGGTTCAGGTCAGTCTGGTTAGTGTTTATATATATATATTACAATGAGAAGGGAAGGGTTCAGGTCAGTCTTGTTAGTGTTTATATATATATATATATTACAATGAGAAGGGAAGGGTTCAGGTCAGTCTTGTTAGTGTTTATATATATATATTACAATGAGAAGGGAAGGGTTCAGGTCAGTCTGGTTAGTGTTTATATATATATATTACAATGAGAAGGGAAGGGTTCAGGTCAGTCTGGTTAGTGTTTATATATATATATATATTACAATGAGAAGGGAAGGGTTCAGGTCAGTCTGGTTAGTGTTTATATATATATATTACAATGAGAAGGGAAGGGTTCAGGTCAGTCTTGTTAGTGTTTATATATATATATTACAATGAGAAGGGAAGGGTTCAGGTCAGTCTGGTTAGTGTTTATATATATATATTACAATGAGAAGGGAAGGGTTCAGGTCAGTCTGGTTAGTGTTTATATATATATATTACAATGAGAAGGGAAGGGTTCAGGTCAGTCTGGTTAGTGTTTATATATTTATATATATATATTACAATGAGATGGGAAGGGTTCAGGTCAGTCTGGTTAGTGTTTATATATATATATTACAATGAGAAGGGAAGGGTTCAGGTCAGTCTGGTTAGTGTTTATATATATATATATATTTATACATTACAATGAGAAGGGAAGGGTTCAGGTCAGTCTTGATAGTGTTTATATTTATATATATATATTACAATGAGAAGGGAAGGGTTCAGGTCAGTCTGGTTAGTGTTTATATATATATATATATATATATATATATATATATATTACAATGAGATGGGAAGGGTTCAGGTCAGTCTGGTTAGTGTTTATATATATATATTACAATGAGAAGGGAAGGGTTCAGGTCAGTCTGGTTAGTGTTTATATATATATATATATTACAATGAGAAGGGAAGGGTTCAGGTCAGTCTGGTTAGTGTTTATATATATATATATATATATATATATATATATATATTACAATGAGATGGGAAGGGTTCAGGTCAGTCTGGTTAGTGTTTATATATATATATATATATATATATATATATATATATATATATATATATATATATTACAATGAGATGGGAAGGGTTCAGGTCAGTCTGGTTAGTGTTTATATATATATATTACAATGAGAAGGGAAGGGTTCAGGTCAGTCTGGTTAGTGTTTATATATATATATTACAATGAGATGGGAAGGGTTCAGGTCAGTCTGGTTAGTGTTTATATATATATATTACAATGAGAAGGGAAGGGTTCAGGTCAGTCTGGTTAGTGTTTATATATATATATTACAATGAGATGGGAAGGGTTCAGGTCAGTCTGGTTAGTGTTTATATATATATATATTACAATGAGAAGGGAAGGGTTCAGGTCAGTCTTGTTAGTGTTTATATATATATATTATAATGAGAAGGGAAGGGTTCAGGTCAGTCTGGTTAGTGTTTATATATATATATATATATTACAATGAGAAGGGAAGGGTTCAGGTCAGTCTGGTTAGTGTTTATATATATATATTACAATGAGAAGGGAAGGGTTCAGGTCAGTCTGGTTAGTGTTTATATATATATATTACAATGAGAAGGGAGGGGTTCAGGTCAGTCTGGTTAGTGTTTATATATATATATTACAATGAGAAGGGAAGGGTTCAGGTCAGTCTGGTTAGTGTTTATATATATATATATATTACAATGAGAAGGGAAGGGTTCAGGTCAGTCTGGTTAGTGTTTATATATATATATATGTATATATATATTACAATGAGAAGGGAAGGGTTCAGGTCAGTCTTGTTAGTGTTTATATATATATATATTACAATGAGAAGGGAAGGGTTCAGGTCAGTCTGGTTAGTGTTTATATATATATATATATTACAATGAGATGGGAAGGGTTCAGGTCAGTCTGGTTAGTGTTTATATATATATATATTACAATGAGATGGGAAGGGTTCAGGTCAGTCTGGTTAGTGTTTATATATATATATATTACAATGAGATGGGAAGGGTTCAGGTCAGTCTGGTTAGTGTTTATATATATATATATATATATATATATATATATATATTACAATGAGAAGGGAAGGGTTCAGGTCAGTCTGGTTAGTGTTTATATATATATATTACAATGAGAAGGGAAGGGTTCAGGTCAGTCTGGTTAGTGTTTATATATATATATATTACAATGAGAAGGGAAGGGTTCAGGTCAGTCTGGTTAGTGTTTATTTATATATATATATATATAAATATATATATATATTACAATGAGAAGGGAAGGGTTCAGGTCAGTCTGGTTAGTGTTTATATATATATATATTACAATGAGAAGGGAAGGGTTCAGGTCAGTCTGGTTAGTGTTTATATATATATATTACAATGAGGAGGGAAGGGTTCAGGTCAGTCTTGTTAGTGTTTATATTTATATATATATATTACAATGAGAAGGGAAGGGTTCAGGTCAGTCTGGTTAGTGTTTACATATATATATATATATATATATATATATTACAATGAGAAGGGAAGGGTTCAGGTCAGTCTGGTTAGTGTTTATATATATATATTACAATGAGAAGGGAAGGGTTCAGGTCAGTCTGGTTAGTGTTTATATATATATATTACAATGAGAAGGGAAGGGTTCAGGTCAGTCTGGTTAGTGTTTATATATATATATTACAATGAGAAGGGAAGGGTTCAGGTCAGTCTGGTTAGTGTTTATATATATATATTACAATGAGAAGGGAAGGGTTCAGGTCAGTCTGGTTAGTGTTTATATATATATTGTAGGCTGTATTTATAAATATGAAAGTAGTGCAGGTATATAACATACCTACATATGAAAGTAGTGCAGGTATATAACATACCTACATATGAACGTAGTGCAGGTATATAACATACCTACATATGAACGTAGTGCATGTATATAACATACCTACATATGAACGTAGTGCAGGTATATAACATACCTACATATGAACGTAGTGCAGGTATAAAAGCAATGATCACTGACACAACTTCCTCTTTCAACACAGGTCTCAGATCAACCAACGCAGTAACACAGGTAGGTTACTAAACATTTACATAATACTTTGAATAGAACATTATCAAACAGACTCTACATTCTCACTGGCAGTAGGATTGTTATTGTAGGCTGAGGTTTCTATTATACAAATCCAATGAGAAGGGAAGGGTTCAGGTCAGTCTGGTTAGTGTTTATATATATATATATATTACAATGAGAAGGGAAGGGTTCAGGTCAGTCTGGTTAGTGTTTATATATATATATATTACAATGAGAAGGGAAGGGTTCAGGTCAGTCTGGTTAGTGTTTATATATATATATATATATATATATATATATACATTACAATGAGAAGGGAAGGGTTCAGGTCAGTCTGGTTAGTGTTTATATATATATATATATATATATATACATTACAATGAGAAGGGAAGGGTTCAGGTCAGTCTGGTTAGTGTTTATATATATATATATTACAATGAGAAGGGAAGGGTTCAGGTCAGTCTGGTTAGTGTTTATATATATATATATATATATATATATATATATATATATATTACAATGAGAAGGGAAGGGTTCAGGTCAGTCTGGTTAGTGTTTATATATATATATATATATATATTACAATGAGATGGGAAGGGTTCAGGTCAGTCTGGTTAGTGTTTATATATATATATATATATATATATTACAATGAGAAGGGAAGGGTTCAGGTCAGTCTGGTTAGTGTTTATATATATATATTACAATGAGAAGGGAAGGGTTCAGGTCAGTCTTGTTAGTGTTTATATATATATATATATATATATTACAATGAGATGGGAAGGGTTCAGGTCAGTCTGGTTAGTGTTTATATATATATATATATATATATTACAATGAGATGGGAAGGGTTCAGGTCAGTCTGGTTAGTGTTTATATATATATATTACAATGAGAAGGGAAGGGTTCAGGTCAGTCTTGTTAGTGTTTATATATATATATATATATATATTACAATGAGATGGGAAGGGTTCAGGTCAGTCTGGTTAGTGTTTATATATATATATATATATATATTACAATGAGATGGGAAGGGTTCAGGTCAGTCTGGTTAGTGTTTATATATATATATTACAATGAGAAGGGAAGGGTTCAGGTCAGTCTGGTTAGTGTTTATATATATATATTACAATGAGAAGGGAAGGGTTCAGGTCAGTCTGGTTAGTGTTTATATATATATATATATTACAATGAGAAGGGAAGGGTTCAGGTCAGTCTGGTTAGTGTTTATATATATATATTACAATGAGAAGGGAAGGGTTCAGGTCAGTCTTGTTAGTGTTTATATATATATATATATATATATATATTACAATGAGAAGGGAAGGGTTCAGGTCAGTCTGGTTAGTATTTATATATATATATATATATATTACAATGAGAAGGGAAGGGTTCAGGTCAGTCTGGTTAGTGTTTATATATATATATTACAATGAGAAGGGAAGGGTTCAGGTCAGTCTGGTTAGTGTTTATATATATATATTACAATGAGAAGGGAAGGGTTCAGGTCAGTCTGGTTAGTGTTTATATATATATATATTACAATGAGAAGGGAAGGGTTCAGGTCAGTCTGGTTAGTGTTTATATATATATATTACAATGAGATGGGAAGGGTTCAGGTCAGTCTGGTTGTATTTATATATATATATTACAATGAGAAGGGAAGGGTTCAGGTCAGTCTGGTTAGTGTTTATATATATATATTACAATGAGAAGGGAAGGGTTCAGGTCAGTCTGGTTAGTGTTTATATATATATATATATTACAATGAGAAGGGAAGGGTTCAGGTCAGTCTGGTTAGTGTTTATATTTATATATATATATTACAATGAGATGGGAAGGGTTCAGGTCAGTCTGGTTAGTGTTTATATATATATATTACAATGAGAAGGGAAGGGTTCAGGTCAGTCTGGTTAGTGTTTATATATATATATATATTACAATGAGAAGGGAAGGGTTCAGGTCAGTCTGGTTAGTGTTTATATATATATATTACAATGAGAAGGGAAGGGTTCAGGTCAGTCTTGTTAGTGTTTATATATATATATTACAATGAGAAGGGAGGGGTTCAGGTCAGTCTGGTTAGTGTTTATATATATATATATATATATATATATTACAATGAGAAGGGAAGGGTTCAGGTCAGTCTGGTTAGTGTTTATATATATATATTACAATGAGATGGGAAGGGTTCAGGTCAGTCTGGTTGTATTTATATATATATATTACAATGAGAAGGGAAGTGTTCAGGTCAGTCTGGTTATTGTTTATATATATATATATATTACAATGAGAAGGGAAGGGTTCAGGTCAGTCTGGTTAGTGTTTATATATATATATTACCATGAGAAGGGAAGGGTTCAGGTCAGTCTGGTTAGTGTTTATATATATATATATATATATATTACAATGAGATGGGAAGGGTTCAGGTCAGTCTGGTTAGTGTTTATATATATATATTACAATGAGAAGGGAAGGGTTCAGGTCAGTCTGGTTAGTGTTTATATATATATATATATATATATTACAATGAGAAGGGAGGGGTTCAGGTCAGTCTTGTTAGTGTTTATATATATATATATATTACAATGAGAAGGGAAGGGTTCAGGTCAGTCTGGTTAGTGTTTATATATATATATATATTACAATGAGAAGGGAAGGGTTCAGGTCAGTCTGGTTAGTGTTTATATATATATATATATATATATATATATATATATATATATATATATATATATATATATATATTACAATGAGAAGGGAAGGGTTCAGGTCAGTCTGGTTAGTGTTTATATATATATATTACAATGAGAAGGGATGGGTTCAGGTCAGTCTGGTTAGTGTTTATATATATATATTACAATGAGAAGGGTTCAGGTCAGTCTGGTTAGTGTTTATATATATATATTACAATGAGAAGGGAAGGGTTCAGGTCTGGTTAGTGTTTATATATATATATATATATATATATATATATATATATTACAATGAGAAGGGAAGGGTTCAGGTCTGGTTAGTGTTTATATATATATATATATATATATATATATATATATATATATTACAATGAGAAGGGAAGGGTTCAGGTCTGGTTAGTGTTTATATATATATATATATATATATATATATATATATATACATTACAATGAGAAGGGAAGGGTTCAGGTCAGTCTTGATAGTGTTTATATTTATATATATATATTACAATGAGAAGGGAAGGGTTCAGGTCAGTCTGGTTAGTGTTTATATATATATATTACAATGAGAAGGGAAGGGTTCAGGTCAGTCTGGTTAGTGTTTATATATATATATATTACAATGAGAAGGGAAGGGTTCAGGTCAGTCTGGTTAGTGTTTATATATATATATATATTACAATGAGATGGGAAGGGTTCAGGTCAGTCTGGTTAGTGTTTATATATATATATTACAATGAGAAGGGAAGGGTTCAGGTCAGTCTGGTTAGTGTTTATATATATATATTACAATGAGAAGGGAAGGGTTCAGGTCAGTCTGGTTAGTGTTTATATATATATATTACAATGAGATGGGAAGGGTTCAGGTCAGTCTGGTTAGTGTTTATATATATATATATATTACAATGAGAAGGGAAGGGTTCAGGTCAGTCTGGTTAGTGTTTATATATATATATTACAATGAGAAGGGAAGGGTTCAGGTCAGTCTGGTTAGTGTTTATATATATATATATTACAATGAGATGGGAAGGGTTCAGGTCAGTCTTGTTAGTGTTTATATATATATATATTACAATGAGATGGGAAGGGTTCAGGTCAGTCTGGTTGTATTTATATATATATATTACAATGAGAAGGGAAGGGTTCAGGTCAGTCTTGTTAGTGTTTATATATATATATATATATATTACAATGAGAAGGGAAGGGTTCAGGTCAGTCTTGTTAGTGTTTATATATATATATTACAATGAGAAGGGAAGGGTTCAGGTCAGTCTGGTTAGTGTTTATATATATATATTACAATGAGAAGGGAAGGGTTCAGGTCAGTCTGGTTAGTGTTTATATTTATATATATATATTACAATGAGATGGGAAGGGTTCAGGTCAGTCTGGTTAGTGTTTATATTTATATATATATATTACAATGAGATGGGAAGGGTTCAGGTCAGTCTGGTTAGTGTTTATATATATATATTACAATGAGAAGGTAAGGGTTCAGGTCAGTCTTGTTAGTGTTTATATATATATATATATATATATTACAATGAGAAGGGAGGGGTTCAGGTCAGTTTGGTTAGTGTTTATATATATATATATATATATATATTACAATGAGAAGGGAAGGGTTCAGGTCAGTCTGGTTAGTGTTTATATATATATATTACAATGAGAAGGGAAGGGTTCAGGTCAGTCTGGTTAGTGTTTATATATATATATTACAATGAGATGGGAAGGGTTCAGGTCAGTCTGGTTGTATTTATATATATATATTACAATGAGAAGGGAAGGGTTCAGGTCAGTCTGGTTATTGTTTATATATATATATATATTACAATGAGAAGGGAAGGGTTCAGGTCAGTCTGGTTAGTGTTTATATATATATATTACCATGAGAAGGGAAGGGTTCAGGTCAGTCTGGTTAGTGTTTATATATATATATATATATATATTACAATGAGATGGGAAGGGTTCAGGTCAGTCTGGTTAGTGTTTATATATATATATTACAATGAGAAGGGAAGGGTTCAGGTCAGTCTGGTTAGTGTTTATATATATATATATATATATATATATATTACAATGAGAAGGGAAGGGTTCAGGTCAGTCTGGTTAGTGTTTATATATATATATATATTACAATGAGAAGCGAAGGGTTCAGGTCAGTCTGGTTAGTGTTTATATATATATATATTACAATGAGAAGGGAAGGGTTCAGGTCAGTCTGGTTAGTGTTTATATATATATATATTACAATGAGAAGGGAAGGGTTCAGGTCAGTCTGGTTAGTGTTTATATATATATATATATTACAATGAGAAGGGAAGGGTTCAGGTCAGTCTGGTTAGTGTTTATATATATATATATATATATATATATATATATATATATATATATTACAATGAGAAGGGAAGGGTTCAGGTCAGTCTGGTTAGTGTTTATATATATATATTACAATGAGAAGGGATGGGTTCAGGTCAGTCTGGTTAGTGTTTATATATATATATATATATATTACAATGAGAAGGGAGGGGTTCAGGTCAGTCTGGTTAGTGTTTATATATATATATATATATATATATATTACAATGAGAAGGGAAGGGTTCAGGTCAGTCTGGTTAGTGTTTATATATATATATATATATATATATTACAATGAGAAGGGAAGGGTTCAGGTCAGTCTGGTTAGTGTTTATATATATATATTACAATGAGAAGGGAAGGGTTCAGGTCAGTCTGGTTAGTGTTTATATATATATATATTACAATGAGATGGAAAGGGTTCAGGTCAGTCTGGTTAGTGTTTATATATATATATTACAATGAGAAGGGAAGGGTTCAGGTCAGTCTGGTTAGTGTTTATATATATATATTACAATGAGAAGGGAAGGGTTCAGGTCAGTCTTGTTAGTGTTTATATATATATATATTACAATGAGATGGGAAGGGTTCAGGTCAGTCTGGTTGTATTTATATATATATATTACAATGAGAAGGGAAGGGTTCAGGTCAGTCTGGTTAGTGTTTATATATATATATTACAATGAGAAGGGAAGGGTTCAGGTCAGTCTGGTTAGTGTTTATATATATATATATATATTACAATGAGAAGGGAAGGGTTCAGGTCAGTCTGGTTAGTGTTTATATTTATATATATATATTACAATGAGATGGGAAGGGTTCAGGTCAGTCTGGTTAGTGTTTATATTTATATATATATATTACAATGAGATGGGAAGGGTTCAGGTCAGTCTGGTTAGTGTTTATATATATATATTACAATGAGAAGGGAAGGGTTCAGGTCAGTCTGGTTAGTGTTTATATATATATTACAATGAGAAGGGAAGGGTTCAGGTCAGTCTTGTTAGTGTTTATATATATATATATATATTACAATGAGAAGGGAGGGGTTCAGGTCAGTCTGGTTAGTGTTTATATATATATATATATATATATATTACAATGAGAAGGGAAGGGTTCAGGTCAGTCTGGTTAGTGTTTATATATATATATTACAATGAGAAGGGAAGGGTTCAGGTCAGTCTGGTTAGTGTTTATATATATATATTACAATGAGATGGGAAGGGTTCAGGTCAGTCTGGTTGTATTTATATATATATATTACAATGAGAAGGGAAGGGTTCAGGTCAGTCTGGTTATTGTTTATATATATATATATATTACAATGAGAAGGGAAGGGTTCAGGTCAGTCTGGTTAGTGTTTATATATATATATTACAATGAGAAGGGAAGGGTTCAGGTCAGTCTGGTTAGTGTTTATATATATATATATTACCATGAGAAGGGAAGGGTTCAGGTCAGTCTGGTTAGTGTTTATATATATATATATATATATATATTACAATGAGATGGGAAGGGTTCAGGTCAGTCTGGTTAGTGTTTATATATATATATTACAATGAGAAGGGAAGGGTTCAGGTCAGTCTGGTTGTATTTATATATATATATTACAATGAGAAGGGAAGGGTTCAGGTCAGTCTGGTTAGTGTTTATATATATATATATATATATATATATATATATATATATTACAATGAGAAGGGAAGGGTTCAGGTCAGTCTGGTTAGTGTTTATATATATATATATATTACAATGAGAAGCGAAGGGTTCAGGTCAGTCTGGTTAGTGTTTATATATATATATATTACAATGAGAAGGGAAGGGTTCAGGTCAGTCTGGTTAGTGTTTATATATATATATATTACAATGAGAAGGGAAGGGTTCAGGTCAGTCTGGTTAGTGTTTATATATATATATATATTACAATGAGAAGGGAAGGGTTCAGGTCAGTCTGGTTAGTGTTTATATATATATATTACAATGAGAAGGGATGGGTTCAGGTCAGTCTGGTTAGTGTTTATATATATATATTACAATGAGAAGGGAAGGGTTCAGGTCAGTCTGGTTAGTGTTTATATATATATATATATTACAATGAGAAGGGAAGGGTTCAGGTCAGTCTGGTTAGTGTTTATATATATATATTACAATGAGAAGGGAAGGGTTCAGGTCAGTCTGGTTAGTGTTTATATATATATATTACAATGAGAAGGGAAGGGTTCAGGTCAGTCTTGTTAGTGTTTATATATATATTACAATGAGAAGGGAAGGGTTCAGGTCAGTCTGGTTAGTGTTTATATATATATATATATTACAATGAGAAGGGAAGGGTTCAGGTCAGTCTGGTTAGTGTTTATATATATATATATATTACAATGAGAAGGGAAGGGTTCAGGTCAGTCTGGTTAGTGTTTATATATATATATTACAATGAGAAGGGAAGGGTTCAGGTCAGTCTGGTTAGTGTTTATATATATATATATATATATATTACAATGAGAAGGGAAGGGTTCAGGTCAGTCTGGTTAGTGTTTATATATATATATATATTACAATGAGAAGGGAAGGGTTCAGGTCAGTCTGGTTAGTGTTTATATATATATATATATTACAATGAGAAGGGAAGGGTTCAGGTCAGTCTGGTTAGTGTTTATATATATATATTACAATGAGAAGGGAAGGGTTCAGGTCAGTCTGGTTAGTGTTTATATATATATATATATTACAATGAGAAGGGAAGGGTTCAGGTCAGTCTGGTTAGTGTTTATATATATATATTACCATGAGAAGGGAAGGGTTCAGGTCAGTCTGGTTAGTGTTTATATATATATATATTACAATGAGATGGGAAGGGTTCAGGTCAGTCTGGTTAGTGTTTATATATATATATTACAATGAGAAGGGAAGGGTTCAGGTCAGTCTGGTTAGTGTTTATATATATATATATATTACAATGAGAAGGGAAGGGTTCAGGTCGGTCTGGTTAGTGTTTATATATATATATTACAATGAGAAGGGAAGGGTTCAGGTCAGTCTGGTTAGTGTTTATATATATATATTACAATGAGAAGGGAAGGGTTCAGGTCAGTCTGGTTAGTGTTTATATATATATTACAATGAGAAGGGAAGGGTTCAGGTCAGTCTGGTTAGTGTTTATATATATATATATATTACAATGAGAAGGGAAGGGTTCAGGTCAGTCTGGTTAGTGTTTATATATATATATATTACAATGAGAAGGGAAGGGTTCAGGTCAGTCTGGTTAGTGTTTATATATATATATATATATATATATATTACAATGAGATGGGAAGGGTTCAGGTCAGTCTGGTTAGTGTTTATATATATATATTACAATGAGAAGGGAAGGGTTCAGGTCAGTCTGGTTAGTGTTTATATATATATTACAATGAGAAGGGAAGGGTTCAGGTCAGTCTGGTTAGTGTTTATATATATATATATTACAATGAGAAGGGAAGGGTTCAGGTCAGTCTGGTTAGTGTTTATATATATATATATTACAATGAGAAGGGAAGGGTTCAGGTCATTCTTGTTAGTGTTTATATATATATATTACAATGAGAAGGGAAGGGTTCAGGTCAGTCTGGTTAGTGTTTATATATATATATTACAATGAGAAGGGATGGGTTCAGGTCAGTCTGGTTAGTGTTTATATATATATATTACAATGAGAAGGGAAGGGTTCAGGTCAGTCTGGTTAGTGTTATGTATATATATATATATATATATATATATATATATATATATATATATATATATTACAATGAGAAGGGAAGGGTTCAGGTCAGTCTGGTTAGTGTTTATATATATATATATATATTACAATGAGAAGGGAAGGGTTCAGGTCAGTCTGGTTAGTGTTTATATATATATATATATATATATATTACAATGAGATGGGAAGGGTTCAGGTCAGTCTGGTTAGTGTTTATATATATATATTACAATGAGAAGGGAAGGGTTCAGGTCAGTCTGGTTAGTGTTTATATATATATATATTACAATGAGAAGGGAAGGGTTCAGGTCAGTCTGGTTAGTGTTTATATATATATATTACAATGAGAAGGGAAGGGTTCAGGTCAGTCTGGTTAGTGTTTATATATATATATATATATTACAATGAGAAGGGAAGGGTTCAGGTCAGTCTGGTTAGTGTTTATATATATATATATTACAATGAGAAGGGAAGGGTTCAGGTCAGTCTTGTTAGTGTTTATATATATATATATTACAATGAGAAGGGAAGGGTTCAGGTCAGTCTGGTTAGTGTTTATATATATATATTACCATGAGAAGGGAAGGGTTCAGGTCAGTCTGGTTAGTGTTTATATATATATATATATATATATATATATATATTACAATGAGATGGGAAGGGTTCAGGTCAGTCTGGTTAGTGTTTATATATATATATATTACAATGAGAAGGGAAGGGTTCAGGTCAGTCTGGTTAGTGTTTATATATATATATATATATATATATATATATATATATATATATATTACAATGAGAAGGGAAGGGTTCAGGTCAGTCTTGTTAGTGTTTATATTAATATTACAATGAGAAGGGAAGGGTTCAGGTCAGTCTGGTTAGTGTTTATATATATATATATATTACAATGAGAAGCGAAGGGTTCAGGTCAGTCTGGTTAGTGTTTATATATATATATATATATATATATATATATTACAATGAGAAGGGAAGGGTTCAGGTCAGTCTTGTTAGTGTTTATATATATATATTACAATGAGAAGGGAAGGGTTCAGGTCAGTCTGGTTAGTGTTTATATATATATATTACAATGAGAAGGGAAGGGTTCAGGTCAGTCTGGTTAGTGTTATGTATATATATATATATATATATATATATATATATATATTACAATGAGAAGGGAAGGGTTCAGGTCAGTCTGGTTAGTGTTTATATATTTTTATTACAATGAGAAGGGAAGGGTTCAGGTCAGTCTGGTTAGTGTTTATATATATATATTACAATGAGAAGGGAAGGGTTCAGGTCAGTCTGGTTAGTGTTTATATATATATATATATATTACAATGAGAAGGGAAGGGTTCAGGTCAGTCTGGTTAGTGTTTATATATATATATATATTACAATGAGAAGGGAAGGGTTCAGGTCAGTCTGGTTAGTGTTTATATATATATTACAATGAGAAGGGAAGGGTTCAGGTCAGTCTGGTTAGTGTTTATATATATATATATTACAATGAGAAGGGAAGGGTTCAGGTCAGTCTGGTTAGTGTTTATATATATATTACAATGAGAAGGGAAGGGTTCAGGTCAGTCTGGTTAGTGTTTATATATATATATATATATATATATTACAATGAGAAGGGAAGGGTTCAGGTCAGTCTGGTTAGTGTTTATATATATATATTACAATGAGAAGGGAAGGGTTCAGGTCAGTCTTGTTAGTGTTTATATATATATATTACAATGAGAAGGGAAGGGTTCAGGTCAGTCTGGTTAGTGTTTATATATATATATTACAATGAGAAGGGAAGGGTTCAGGTCAGTCTGGTTAGTGTTTATATATATATATATATATATATATATATATATTACAATGAGAAGGGAAGGGTTCAGGTCAGTCTGGTTAGTGTTTATATATATATATATATATATATATATATATTAATGAGAAGGGAAGGGTTCAGGTCAGTCTGGTTAGTGTTTATATATATATATTACAATGAGAAGGGAAGGGTTCAGGTCAGTCTGGTTAGTGTTTATATATATATTACAATGAGAAGGGAAGGGTTCAGGTCAGTCTTGTTAGTGTTTATATATATATATATATATTACAATGAGAAGGGAAGGGTTCAGGTCAGTCTTGTTAGTGTTTATATTTATATATATATATTACAATGAGAAGGGAAGGGTTCAGGTCAGTCTGGTTAGTGTTTATATATATATATATTACAATGAGAAGGGAAGGGTTCAGGTCAGTCTGGTTAGTGTTTATATATATATATATATTACAATGAGAAGGGAAGGGTTCAGGTCAGTCTGGTTAGTGTTTATATATATATATTACAATGAGAAGGGAAGGGTTCAGGTCAGTCTGGTTAGTGTTTATATATATATATATTACAATGAGAAGGGAAGGGTTCAGGTCAGTCTGGTTAGTGTTTATATATATATATTACAATGAGAAGGGAAGGGTTCAGGTCAGTCTGGTTAGTGTTTATATATATATTACAATGAGAAGGGAAGGGTTCAGGTCAGTCTGGTTAGTGTTTATATATATATATTACAATGAGAAGGGAAGGGTTCAGGTCAGTCTGGTTAGTGTTTATATATATATATATATTACAATGAGAAGGGAAGGGTTCAGGTCAGTCTGGTTAGTGTTTATATATATATATTACAATGAGAAGGGAAGGGTTCAGGTCAGTCTTGTTAGTGTTTATATATATATATTACAATGAGAAGGGAAGGGTTCAGGTCAGTCTGGTTAGTGTTTATATATATATATATATTACAATGAGAAGGGAAGGGTTCAGGTCAGTCTGGTTAGTGTTTATATATATATATATATATATTACAATGAGAAGGGAAGGGTTCAGGTCAGTCTTGTTAGTGTTTATATATATATATTACAATGAGAAGGGAAGGGTTCAGGTCAGTCTGGTTAGTGTTTATATATATATATTACAATGAGAAGGGAAGGGTTCAGGTCAGTCTGGTTAGTGTTTATATATATATATTACAATGAGAAGGGAAGGGTTCAGGTCAGTCTGGTTAGTGTTTATATATATATATTACAATGAGAAGGGAAGGGTTCAGGTCAGTCTGGTTAGTGTTTATATATATATATATATATATTACAATGAGAAGGGAAGGGTTCAGGTCAGTCTTGTTAGTGTTTATATATATATATTACAATGAGAAGGGAAGGGTTCAGGTCAGTCTGGTTAGTGTTTATATATATATATTACAATGAGAAGGGAAGGGTTCAGGTCAGTCTTGTTAGTGTTTATATATATATATTACAATGAGAAGGGAAGGGTTCAGGTCAGTCTGGTTAGTGTTTATATATATATATTACAATGAGAAGGGAAGGGTTCAGGTCAGTCTGGTTAGTGTTTATATATATATATATATTACAATGAGAAGGGAAGGGTTCAGGTCAGTCTGGTTAGTGTTTATATATATATATATATTACAATGAGAAGGGAAGGGTTCAGGTCAGTCTTGTTAGTGTTTATATATATATATTACAATGAGAAGGGAAGGGTTCAGGTCAGTCTGGTTAGTGTTTATATATATATATATATATATTACAATGAGAAGGGAAGGGTTCAGGTCAGTCTTGTTAGTGTTTATATATATATATTACAATGAGAAGGGAAGGGTTCAGGTCAGTCTGGTTAGTGTTTATATATATATATTACAATGAGAAGGGAAGGGTTCAGGTCAGTCTGGTTAGTGTTTATATATATATATATATATATTACAATGAGAAGGGAAGGGTTCAGGTCAGTCTTGTTAGTGTTTATATATATATATTACAATGAGAAGGGAAGGGTTCAGGTCAGTCTGGTTAGTGTTTATATATATATATTACAATGAGAAGGGAAGGGTTCAGGTCAGTCTGGTTAGTGTTTATATTTATATATATATATTACAATGAGAAGGGAAGGGTTCAGGTCAGTCTGGTTAGTGTTTATATATATAGATATATTACAATGAGAAGGGAAGGGTTCAGGTCAGTCTGGTTAGTGTTTATATATATATATTACAATGAGAAGGGAAGGGTTCAGGTCAGTCTTGTTAGTGTTTATATATATATATATATTACAATGAGAAGGGAAGGGTTCAGGTCAGTCTGGTTAGTGTTTATATATACATATTACAATGAGAAGGGAAGTGTAATGCTCCGGGTGTCGTGGGTGTGGAGTCAAATGCAGGAGACAGAGAGTTCAATGCTGCGCGTCTTTTAATCGCACCAATGCACCACAGGGTGCTCACAAAAACGTTACGTTCCCAAAACACAGGGAATCAAAATGTACAATGGGAAACAATCCCGACCGGACACTAACACGTGCCTATACCACAGAGCCGAAGGTTTACATAGAAATAATCCCGCACAACAACCAGGCGGGCCGGCTGTCTAATAAAGACAAACTAATTAAACATTCACAGGTGCTACCACTCAACATACAAGGAGGGGAAGGAAAAACAATCAGTGGCAGCTAATAGGCCGGTGACGACGACCGCCGAGCGCCACCTGCCCGGGAAAGGGAAACACCCTCGGTCGGACTCGTGACAGTACCCCCCCCCCCCTGACGCGTGGCTCCCGCAGCGCGCCGACACCGGCCTCGAGGTCGCCCCGGAGGACGAGGCGCAGGGCGATCCGGATGGAGGCGATGGAAATCCCTCAACATGGAGGGATCCAAGATGTCCCCCACCGGTACCCAGCACCTCTCCATACCCGGGACGTGAATTGGGGGCCCCGATCAGAAACGATGTCCTCCGGCACCCCGTAGTGCCGGAAGACATGGGTGAATAACGCCTCCGCAGTCTGTAGGGCTGTAGGGATACCGGGCAACGGGAGGAGACGGCAGGACTTAGAGAACCGATCCACAATTACCAGAACCGTGGTGTTCCCCTGAGACGGCGGGAGATCGGTTAGGAAATCTATGGACAGATGTGACCATGGCCGCTGTGGAACAGGGAGGGGTTGTAGCTTCCCTCTAGGAAGGTGCCTAGGAGCCTTACTCTGAGCGCACACTGAACAGGAGGAGACATAACCCTTAACGTCCTTAGCCAACGTAGGCCACCAATACCTCCCCTGAAGGCTCCCCACTGTCCTCGTCACCCCAGGGTGACCCGAGGAGGGTAGGACGTGAGCCCACCGAATCAGTTTGTCCCGAACACCAAGCGGCACGTACCTTCGCCCCGCTGGACACTGAGGAGGCGCGGGTTCACCCCGTAACGCCCGCTCGATGTCCGAGTCCACCTCCCATACCACTGGGGCTACCAGCTTCGAGGCGGGAAGGATGGGAGTAGGTTCGGTGGACCCATCCTCCGTGTCATAAAGGCGGGACAGTGCGTCAGCCTTCACGTTCTGGGAGCCCGGTCTATAAGACAAAGTAAATCGGAACCGGGTGAAGAACATGGCCCACCTTGCCTGACGTGGGTTAAGTCTCCTAGCTGCCCGAATATACTCCAGATTCTGGTGGTCGGTCCAGATGAGAAAGGGGTGTTTAGCCCCCTCAAGCCAGTGTCTCCACACCTTCAGAGCTCTAACCACCGCTAGCAACTCCCGGTCCCCCACATCATAGTTACGCTCCGCTGGGCTGAGCTTCCTTGAGAAGAAAGCGCAGGGTCGGAGTTTGGTGGCGTACCCGAGCGCTGTGATAGCACGGCACCCACCCCAGCCTCGGACGCGTCCACCTCCACTATGAATGCTAGAGAGGGGTCCGGATGCGCCAACACGGGCGCATCAGTAAACAGCGCCTTCAACTTGTTGAATGCTCCGTCCGCCTCTGCTGACCACTGCAAACGCACCGGGCCCCCCTTCAGCAGTGAGGTGATGGGAGCCGCTACCTGGCCAAAACCCCGGATAAACCTCCGGTAGTAGTTGGCAAAACCCAGAAAACGCTGCACCTCCTTTACCGTGGTCGGAGTCGGCCAATTACGCACGGCCCTAATGCGGTCACCCTCCATCACTACCCCCGAGGTGGAAATGCGATATCCCAGAAAAGAGACGGCTCGTTTAGAGAACACGCATTTCTCAGCCTTGACGTATAGGTCATGCTCCAGCAGTCTACCAAGCACCTTGCGCACCAGAGACACATGCGCGGTGTGAGTGGCCGAGTAGATCAGAATGTCATCGATATAAGCCACCACTCCCTGCCCGCACAGGTCCCTGAGAATCTCGTCTACAAAGGATTGGAAAACGGCTGGAGCATTCTTTAACCCATACGGCATGACGAGGTACTCATAGTGGCCTGATGTAGTACTAAATGCGGTTTTCCACTCGTCTCCCTTCCGAATACGCACCAAACTATACGCGCTCCTGAGATCCAGTTTTGTGAAGAACTGCGCTCCGTGGAACGATTCCACCGCCGTAGCGATGAGAGGTAGAGGGTAACTATACCCCACTGTGATGGCGTTTAGACCTCTATAATCGATACACGGACGCAAGCCTTCCTCCTTTTTCCTCACAAAAAAGAAACTTGAGGAGACGGGTGAAATGGAGGACCGAATGTACCCCTGTCCCAGCGCCTCCGTGACATATGTCTCCATTGCCAACGTCTCCTCCTGGGACAGCGGGTACACGTGACTCTTGGGAAGCGCAGCGTCTACCTGGAGATCTATCGTACAATCCCTTCCCGGTCGATAAGGTGGTAATTTAGTCGCTTTCACTTTACTGAAAGCGATTGCCAAATCGGCATACTCGGGGGGAATGCACACCGTGGAACCCTGGTCTGGACTCTCCACCGACGTGGCACCGATGGAAACTCCCAAACACCTTCCAGAACTCTCCTCTGACCACCCCTGGAGAACCCCCTGTTTCCACGAAATTTTAGGATTGTGCCGGGCCAGCCAGGGAGTCCCGAGCACCACTGGAAACGCAGGCGAGTCAATAATAAAGAAACTGATACGCTCCCTATGATTCCCCTGCGTCACCATGTCCAGTGGGACCGTGGTCTCCCTGACCATCCCTGACCCTAATGGCCGGCTATCTAGGGAGTGCACGGGGAAAGGAGAATCTATCGGCACCAGCGGAACCCCTAACTTAAGGGCGAGTCCGCGATCCATAAAGTTCCCAGCTGCGCCTGAATCGACGAGCGCCCTATGCTGGGAAGAGGGAAAAAAGCGAAGGAAAAAAGTTAAGACAAACATGTGGCCAACAGGGGGTTCTGGGTGAGTTTGATGCTGACTCACCTGGGGTGACCGAGAAGCGTTCCGCCTGCCATCTCTACTCCCAGACGGACCCCCCCAGCACCGATCAGACGTGTGTCCTCTCCGACCACAGTTGGTGCAGGGAAGGCCTCCTCCTCCGGTACCCCTCGGCGCAGCCCCTCCCAACTCCATCGGAATGGGAGCGGAGGGGCTGGGTGGTGGAACGTACAGGACCCTCTCTGAACGCCCGCAGGCAGCCAGCAGATTATCCAGTCGAATGGACATGTCAATCAGCTGATCCAGTGACAGAGTGGTGTCCCGACACGCTAACTCCCGGCGGACATCCTCTCGGAGACTACAGCTGTAGTGGTCCCTGTCGTTCCACCCAGATCCGGCTGCCAAGGTCCGGAACTCCAGCGCGTAATCCTGGGCGCTCCTCCTCTCCTGCCTGAGGTGAAATAGTCGTTCTCCCGCCGCTCGGCCGTCTAGAGGGTGATCAAACACGGCACGGAAGCGACGGGAAAACTCTGGGTAGTGCTCCCGCGCTGAGTCTGGACCATTCCAGACCGCGTTCGCCCATTCCAGGGCACGACCCGTGAGGCAGGAGATGAGGACACTCACCCTCTCTTCTCCTGAGGGAGTGGGTCTGATGGTGGCCAGGTATAGCTCCAGCTGGAGCAGAAACCCCTGGCAACCCGCCGCCGCTCCATCATAAGCCCTCGGTAGCGTCAGACGGAGGGTGCTGGAGTCGGGAGATGGGGCGTCCGGAACCGTGGGTGCCGAAGGTGGAGAGAGGAGCCCACTCCTCTCCCATCTGTCCATTCTCTCCATCACTTGATCCATCGCGGATCCGATCCGATGAAGGACGGTGGTGTGGTGGAGAACCCGTTCCTCCATCGATGGGAGAGGGTTGGCTGCTGCTCCTGCTGACTCCATCAATTTGATAGGTGCGGGATTCTGTAATGCTCCGGGTGTCGTGGGTGTGGAGTCAAATGCAGGAGACAGAGAGTTCAATGCTGCGCGTCTTTTAATCGCACCAATGCACCACAGGGTGCTCACAAAAACGTTACGTTCCCAAAACACAGGGAATCAAAATGTACAATGGGAAACAATCCCGACCGGACACTAACACGTGCCTATACCACAGAGCCGAAGGTTTACATAGAAATAATCCCGCACAACAACCAGGCGGGCCGGCTGTCTAATAAAGACAAACTAATTAAACATTCACAGGTGCTACCACTCAACATACAAGGAGGGGAAGGAAAAACAATCAGTGGCAGCTAATAGGCCGGTGACGACGACCGCCGAGCGCCACCTGCCCGGGAAAGGGAAACACCCTCGGTCGGACTCGTGACAGGAAGGGTTCAGGTCAGTCTTGTTTATGTCTTTTAAACCATGATAATATGAAACATGTTCAGGGATTAAAGTGTGTTTGACTAAATGTTCTAGAACAAAGAGGAAGAGAGAATCCAAAATGTGGTTCCCATTCATATCACATTTGACCAATCATGACAAGTAAAAACCAATCTACTTGTGAAGTGAGAACCCATGTTATAATTGATTTGTTGTGATGTTTCTTTTTGTTAAAACTGTAAACTTTGTTTTAGTTTAGTCCATGAATTAATGTTAAATCCTGTTGGGTGTTCCCCACTCTTTTTGTAAACCCTTGTGCACATATTCTTAGCTCAGGAATGTCCCAGAGCGGTCCATCATCAGATCAAATGGCTTCAAATAACAAAAAGATGAAAACACCTGAACCTCATAATACCAAGGTCAGTATAATGTTTAGAACACATTTCTAATCAATCAAGAAGTAATTGTTTATTATATTGATAACGACTATCAGGTTTGAACACGTTTAAAAATCCTTGGAATACAGAAATGTTATGGGGCACAATTTATTATAATTTAACCAGACAAACATAATATTTATAAAGATTAGTAACATTCTTTATAAATTTCTCCACAGGAAGAACACTGTCACCGATTATCCTTTTCTAGCGGAGACACAAGCCGGACAGATAAAGGGGAAATCACCTGTACCGAACCTGGCAACATAATAGAAGTTCTCAAAAGAAATGAGATCTTCTGTAAACTAATGAAAAAGGTGAATGAGAGAGAAGTTGTCATTATAAATGAAAAAGGGGCCATAGCAGAGCACTTTCCATGTTGCTTAATTAAGGAAGATGAGCTCCTCGTTATACGCACTTTCCCTAAAACTAAAACACCGGCCATAGATGAGAAAAGGGAACTTGCACAGGGAAAAGAACTTGAACAGGGAAAAGAACTTGAACAGGGAAAAGAACTTGCACAGGGAAAAGAACTTGCACAGGGAAAAGAACTTGAACAGGGAAAAGAACTTGAACAGGGAAAAGAACTTGAACAGGGAAAAGAACTTGAACAGGGAAAAGAACTTGCACAGGGAAAAGAACTTGCACAGGGAAAAGAACTTGCACAGGGAAAAGAACTTGCACAGGGAAAAGAACAGCAAAAATCCACATATGTCACGTTCTTAGTTGTGACAAAAGCTGGGAAATATATCCCAATATCAGAGCTACTTAAAAAACAGAAACTTAATACATTTGGCCCTCTGTGTATCTATGCAAAAATTGGGGATACAGTCAAGTCAGCTTTGGAATCAGATGGGCGCTTCTCAGACATAGTGTCTGAAAAGTCATGTGTACTCTGTGAGGTACCTCAAAAACACGCATGTATTACTGCATCCACTGTAGTAAACAACATAAAAGATCGCACATTTCAAATTACTCTAACGGAACCGAGAAAAAAAAAAGTGAATGACACCAAAAAATCTAAGATTTCCGACACAGGAATCAAATCTGAGGGTGACACCACACAACCCTCTCAGTTCAACCCAAGTTCAACATCAGAGGAGGGGCCCTCTCAGTCCAACTCAAGTGCAACATCAGAGGAGGGGCCCTCTCAGTCCAACTCAAGTTCAACATCAGAGGAGGGGCCCTCTCAGTCCAACTCAAGTGCAACATCAGAGGAGGGGCCCTCTCAGTCCAACTCAAGTGCAACATCGGAGGAGGGGCCCTCTCAGTCCAACTCAAGTGCAACATCGGAGGAGGGGCCCTCTCAGTCCAACTCAAGTGCAACATCGGAGGAGGGGCCCTCTCAGTCCAACTCAAGTGCAACATCGGAGGAGGGGCCCTCTGTGGGAAATATGACACAGGAGCGACAGGAAATACAGGCAAATAAGAAACAAAAATACATTCCCATGCCAGATTCTAGGGAAATTCAGCAGATCTTATGCGACCAGTTTAAACGTTTACAAGATCACATGAAGAGTAGGTATCCACAGGGGAAATCTGAGTCTGAAGTGATAGAGTTGATGAGGGAGGAATTTGGTAAGAAACCGGAGAGTTTTACTGAAGTGTACAGGTTAACAGAGCTGGCAGAAGTGACCACCTCAGTCTGTAAGGTCGAACACGAATTCATCGAAGGAACAGGTTTCCTGCTGTTCGATAACTTCATCCTGACAAATGGTCATTTGTTCAAGGATAAAGGTGTACTTCAGGGAAAGACACTGTCGGTTCCCACAACTGTCACGTTTAATTTTGACAACCCACTTGGATCAGGTCAGTGGAAGGTAAATGTTAAACCAGAAGTGGTTGCCCTCCAATATGGAGTTGATAGGTGGGGGCGTCAGGTTGACTATGCCATACTGGAGTTGAGTACCCCATTAAATGGCTATAAGTTTCCTCCAGGTGTCCTTCAGAAGTATGGCCCAGTCCCTCAGACAGGTGGGATCTACATCGTTGGCCATCCAGATGGAGGCGTTAAAAAGATGGACTACACGACCATAATAGAGGTGGAACAAAGAAATGCAGCTCAGATCAAACATTTAGGAGAGAACGAGAGCTCCATCATGTCCATCAAAGAAAGCATTTTGGCTGATGAGTTGGACAAAAAGTTTCATGAGCAGATAATGCAGGGGAATCTGCATGTGCTGACCTATAACACCTTCTGCTTTAATGGAGCCTCTGGGTCTCCGGTTATAAATCCCAGTCATTGTCAAGTAATTAATGGCATCCCAGTATATGGCTGCCAGGTGATTGCCATGCATACTGGTGGTTTTTTGTACAAATGTAAGGAAACTCAAGAAACTCAGAGTGTGATTGAATATGCAATCCCTCTCAGGACCATTCTAGAAAACGTATTGGTCTACTTGGTGGACACAAACAATGTTCAAATGTTGGCAAGATTCACCGATGTTGCCATGGAAAACCCACATCTGTTTGAGCTCATCGAGATGACACACACTAACCCTAACCCCTAACCCCTAACCCTAACCCCTAACCCCTAACCCTAACCCTTATCATCGAGATGACACACACATTGCAGCCTGGATACTCTGATATCCTTGACGGAATATGGAAGACAATATCAAAAAGGCGTAAAAGAGATGAGATGCAGAAATTGATCATTGAAATAAGTGTAGGTACATCAAGGATCGAATTGAAGTGCTGAACTGTGTTTTAACAGAAGTTAGGGCGGCTGTGGATGTCACCTGTGTGTTGGGAAGCATCTTTAGGACATTTAAATGAAAAAAATAATGCTTTTATTGTCACACACACAGCAGATATGTGCAGTGAAATGGATTGTTTTACAGGGTCAGCCATAGTAGTACCGCTGGAGCAAAAAAAAAGACAGATTTGTCACCTTTATTATTTGACCCAGTGACCTTTCAGTTGCTAGCCCAACACTCTAACCTCTAGGCTACCCGCGCGTCCCCTTCGCTCATTTGCAACTGTAGACGTAAGCTATAGAGGGATATGGTGATGTGGCCATATTATTTAGGAAAGCCACGGTATCACATATCATCGCTGTCCGGGGTGAAAACCTCTCGTCTCTAAAACACACTTTTCAGGATATTGAAGAAGAAGAAAAACGGTCATATTTTACACATTGAACAAACATTACATTTCAAAACTACTGAAGATATCTTGTATACATTTTTATTTGTCCTAGAGTCATGAACTGTTCCACCTACATTGAGGAAAGTTACTGCTTTCAATATACATATAAAATGAAATGAAAAATGGGAGTTACAAAGGTTTTCATCAGACAAATGACAACACATTGAATAGACTGCAGATGTTTACTTTGTGATGCAGCGATAAGGTAGAAGAAGAGCCCATGCTGTATCATGAATAATAGTGACTGGTAAAGGGGAATGGAAACATCCCCCCGGTAATCTCCTCTGGACAGAACTTCATAACAGAGTGTACAGACTCATCAAAAGATACAGGTTTGACACACTGGGTTGAACAAATCACAGTTTTGGTATATTGATTACGGTGAATCATTATTCGTTGTTGTTTTTTTTATTTTTTACTCATGTTGAATTCAATCATTGTTTTGTCTTGAATTAATATGTTGTATCCTATCCTTTATTATTTCATAGAGAATATCTTGCTTTGTTAGATTAGTACACTTTTAAATATTTTACTGATTGTATTGTACAGAGAGCAGGACTGCCCTGTCTCTCTCTCTAGACCTTGTTATTAGCAGGACTGCCCTGTCTCTCTCTCTAGACCTTATTATTAGCAGGACTGCCCTGTCTCTCTCTCTCTCTAGACCTTATTATTAGCAGGACTGCCCTGTCTCTCTCTCTCTCTAGACCTTATTATTAGCAGGACTGCCCTGTCTCTCTCTCTCTCTAGACCTTATTATTAGCAGGACTGCCCTGTCTCTCTCTCTCTCTAGACCTGGTTGTTGAGCTCTATAGGTCATTTAGACTATTAAACTTTACATTGAGATTGTGGTGTAGAAGTGGGGAAAACCGTAAGGTGTTAGATCACCTGTTTGGGTTTATTACGTTGTGTTTACACAGGCAGTCCAATTATGATCTTTTCATTCACTAATTGGTATTTTGACCAATCAGATCAGCTCTTTTGCAAATAATTAGTTACTAGATCCGAATTGGTCTGCTTGTGTAAACACAACCTATGAAGTGTATCCAGTGAGCTCTGTGCGTTTCAGAAATAAACACTGCTAACTTGTAGCTTGTTGCTGTTTGAATCTTTCTTGCTGAGAAATACTTTTCTTACTTAGAAGACATACCTTCACATTAGAATGGGCACATTATGTTCATTGCAGTACATAAATATCAGTTGGATATTGTGAATATGATTCAGTTCATTCAAAGGAAGAAGAACATGACCCACAAATGTGGACATTATTTTTTTTCTCACCTTTATTTAACCAGGTAATAACCAGGTAAGGCAATAAATAGGCTATAGTGGTGAAAAAATTACAATTTAGCAGTTAAACACTGGAGCATCTTTATGTCATCTTTAATTGACTCCCAACTATTTGAAAAATACTATTTTTTTTAGAGTAGACAATCAAAGTATAATTCTGTATTTCATGATGTTTAATGAACCAATGACAGATGTAGAGTTGATGATTTACCAACCCTCTCTTTGACGTAAGATGGTCAGCACTAAACAGTACAGACAGACAATGGATGGTCAGCACTAAAAAAGACAGACAGACAATGGATGGTCAGCACTAAACAGTACAGACAGACAATGGATGGCCAGCACTAAACAGTACAGACAGACAATGGATGGTCAGCACTAAACAGTACAGACAGACAATGGATGGTCAGCACTAAACAGTACAGACAGACAATGGATGGCCAGCACTAAACAGTACAGACAGACAATGGATGGTCAGCACTAAAAAAGACAGACAGACAATGGATGGTCAGCACTAAACAGTACAGACAGACAATGGATGGCCAGCACTAAACAGTACAGACAGACAATGGATGGTCAGCACTAAACAAGACAGACAGACAGACAATGGATGGTCAGCACTAAACAGTACAGACAGACAATGGATGGCCAGCACTAAACAGTACAGACAGACAATGGATGGTCAGCACTAAACAAGACAGACAGACAGACAGACAATGGATGGTCAGCACTAAACAAGACAGACAGACAGACAGACAATGGATGGTCAGCACTAAACAAGACAGACAGACAATGGATGGTCAGCACTAAACAGTACAGACAGACAATGGATGGTCAGCACTAAACAAGACAGACAGACAGACAGACAGACAATGGATGGTCAGCACTAAACAAGACAGACAGACAATGGATGGTCAGCACTAAACAGTACAGACAGACAATGGATGGTCAGCACTAAACAAGACAGACAGACAGACAGACAATGGATGGTCAGCACTAAACAAGACAGACAGACAATGGATGGTCAGCACTAAACAGTACAGACAGACAATGGATGGTCAGCACTAAACAGTACAGACAGACAATGGATGGTCAGCACTAAACAGTACAGACAGACAATGGATGGTCAGCACTAAACAAGACAGACAGACAGACAGACAGACAATGGATGGTCAGCACTAAACAAGACAGACAGACAATGGATGGTCAGCACTAAACAGTACAGACAGACAGACAATGGATGGTCAGCACTAAACAGTACAGACAGACAGACAGACAATGGATGGTCAGCACTAAACAAGACAGACAGACAATGGATGGTCAGCACTAAACAGTACAGACAGACAGACAATGGATGGTCAGCACTAAACAAGACAGACAGACAATGGATGGTCAGCACTAAACAGTACAGACAGACAATGGATGGCCAGCACTAAACAGTACAGACAGACAATGGATGGTCAGCACTAAACAAGACAGACAGACAGACAGACAATGGATGGTCAGCACTAAACAGTACAGACAGACAGACAATGGATGGTCAGCACTAAACAGTACAGACAGACAATGGATGGTCAGCACTAAACAGTACAGACAGACAGACAGACAATGTATGGTCAGCACTAAACAGTACAGACAGACAGACAATGGATGGTCAGCACTAAACAGTACAGACAGACAGACAATGGATGGTCAGCACTAAACAAGACAGACAGACAGACAATGGATGGTCAGCACTAAACAGTACAGACAGACAGACAGACAATGGATGGTCAGCACTAAACAGTACAGACAGACAGACAGACAATGGATGGTCAGCACTAAAAAGTACAGACAGACAGTGATACATCCTATGTTATTATCTCCTGTGTTCGCTGTTTAGTTGAACACCATTCATACATGTGTCATGAAGCTTCATAGCCAGAAGAGAACAGAACATGATTGGTTTGAATAACAAGTTATTTAATAACAGGCGTCCAAACATCAAGTCAGACTTCACACCATCTAAGTTCTCGCTATTGAAAATACACCATCTAAGTTCTCGCTATTGAAAATACACCATCTAAGTTCTCTCTTTTGAAAATACATCACCAATATAAAGTGATACATTAATGCATTTCAGATATTTATAATATATATATATATATATATAGCCCAGGTCCTACTGTATAGGTTAACACATTACATAGCCCAGGTCCTACTGTATAGATTAACACATTACATAGCCCAGGTCCTACTGTATAGATTAACACATTACATAACCCAGGTCCTACTGTATAGATTAACACATTACATAGCCCAGGTCCTACTGTATAGATTAACACATTACATAACCCAGGTCCTACTGTATAGATTAACACATTACATAGCCCAGGTCCTACTGTATAGATTAACACATTACATAGCCCAGGTCCTACTGTATAGATTAACACATTACATAACCCAGGTCCTACTGTATAGATTAACACATTACATAACCCAGGTCCTACTGTATAGATTAACACATTACATAACCCAGGTCCTACTGTATAGATTAACACATTACATAACCCAGGTCCTACTGTATAGATTAACACATTACATAGCCCAGATCCTACTGTATAGATTAACACATTACATAACCCAGGTCCTACTGTATAGATTAACACATTACATAGCCCAGATCCTACTGTATAGATTAACACATTACATAACCCAGGTCCTACTGTATAGATTAACACATTACATAGCCCAGGTCCTACTGTATAGATTAACACATTACATAACCCAGGTCCTACTGTATAGATTAACACATTACATAACCCAGGTCCTACTGTATAGATTAACACATTACATGGCCCAGGTCCTACTGTATAGATTAACACATTACATAACCCAGGTCCTACTGTATAGATTAACACATTACATAACCCAGGTCCTACTGTATAGGTTGATACATACATACATACATACGTTATAAGCCTGGCTGCAATTAGGGTGTTCTCCTCTGGTGCAGATTTACAATCCCACAGATATGAGCTTCATTCCTTACACACATCAAATACAACACAAATCAAGCACTGGTCAAATAAAACACAATTTAAGTTCAATGATCAGTCACAATGTTTAGAGACGGAGTCATTACAGATTTCACCTGCAGTGTTTAGACAGGACAGTGTTGTGGAGATGAGTTTTGACAGGACAGTGTTGTGGAGATGATTCCCAGGAATGTCCGGAGTGGAGATTCTCGGAGGCTGGTGTATTCTGTGGTTGTCAACAACAACATCAACAAGAAGTCATTCATCTCATCCACATTTCATTTCCACAATGGTTCATGCTTACTTCAGTAAAGCGTCTATATTACACAGTATGCAGTACTAGGGCTGGGCGATATACCATATTTGACTATACACCGGTATTGATGCATGGACCAGTTTGTGTTTTTACTTCACCTTCTATAAAAAGGTATTTCAATGTTAGGTTTGTTAAATTACACCCTACTCCGCTGTGTATAACATCCGTTTTGTTTATAGTTTACTCTGCTACTTGAGTCATCTCTCTCCTCTCCATGCAGCTTTCCACACAGATCTAGCCCCGCCCCCTGTCACTCGGGGAGCGATGTTTCAGATCTAGCCCCGCCCCCTGTCACTCGGGGAGCGATGTTTCAGATCTAGCCCCGCCCCCTGTCACTCGGGGAGCGATGTTTCAGATCTAGCCCCGCCCCCTGTCACTCGGGGAGCGATGTTTCAGATCTAGCCCCGCCCCCTGTCACTCGGGGAGCGATGTTTCAGATCTAGCCCCGCCCCCTGTCACTCGGGGAGCGATGTTTCAAATCTAGCCCCGCCCCGTCACTCGGGGAGCAATGTTTCAGATCTAGCCCCGCCCCCTGTCACTCTGGGAGCGATGTTTCAGATCTAGCCCCGCCCCCTGTCACTCGGGGAGCGATGTTTCAGATCTAGCCCCGCCCCCTGTCACTCGGGGAGCGATGTTTCAGATCTAGCCCCGCCTCCTGTCACTCGGAGAGCGATGTTTCAGATCTAGCCCCGCCCCCTGTCACTCTGGGAGCGATGTTTCAGATCTAGCCCCGCCCCCTGTCACTCGGAGAGCGATGTTTCAGATCTAGCCCCGCCCCCTGTCACTCTGGGAGCGATGTTTCAGATCTAGCCCCGCCCCCTGTCACTCGGGGAGCGATGTTTCAGATCTAGCCCCGCCCTCTGTCACTTGGGGAGCGATGTTTCAGATCTAGCCCCGCCCCCTGTCACTCGGGGAGCGATGTTTCAAATCTAGCCCCGCCCCGTCACTCGGGGAGCAATGTTTCAGATCTAGCCCCGCCCCCTGTCACTCTGGGAGCGATGTTTCAGATCTAGCCCCGCCCCCTGTCACTCGGGGAGCGATGTTTCAGATCTAGCCCCGCCCCCTGTCACTCGGGGAGCGATGTTTCAGATCTAGCCCCGCCTCCTGTCACTCGGAGAGCGATGTTTCAGATCTAGCCCCGCCCCCTGTCACTCTGGGAGCGATGTTTCAGATCTAGCCCCGCCCCCTGTCACTCGGAGAGCGATGTTTCAGATCTAGCCCCGCCCCCTGTCACTCTGGGAGCGATGTTTCAGATCTAGCCCCGCCCCCTGTCACTCGGAGAGCGATGTTTCAGATCTAGCCCCGCCCCCTGTCACTCGGGGAGCGATGTTTCAAATCTAGCCCCGCCCCCTGTCACTCGGGGAGCGATGTTTCAGATCTAGCCCCGCCCCTGTCACTCGGGGAGCGATGTTTCAGGATAGTGTTTTGCTCGACCAGGAGGAGACCCCACTTCACACTAGTCTTGTGTTCAAGACTTTGATGACAACTATGCAGCTGTTCTATAACTTTTCATTCGTTGTCATGTCAAACAACACTAGTATGTCAAACAACACCGTAGGAAGTCAAACAACACCGTAGGATGTCAAACAACACCGTAGGATGTCAAACAACACCGTAGGATGCCAAACAACACCGTAGGTTGTCAAACAACACTGTAGGATGCCAAACAACACTGTAGGATGCCAAACAACACCGTAGGATGCCAAACAACACCGTAGGATGTCAAACACTGTAGGATGCCAAACAACACCGTAGGATGCCAAACAACACTGTAGTATGTCAAACAACACCGTAGGATGCCAAACAACACCGTAGGATGTCAAACAACAAACAACACCGTAGGATGTCAAACAACACCGTAGTATGCCAAACAGCACCGTAGGATGTCAAACAACACCGTAGGATGCCAAACACCGTAGGATGCCAAACAACACCGTATGATGTTGAACAACACCGTAGGATGTCGAACAACACCGTAGGATGTCAAACAACACCGTAGGATGTGTTAACAGTGTTTGGGCTAACAGTAGCCTAGGCTAACAGTAACAGTGTTTGTCTAACAGTAGCCTAGGCTAACAGTAACAGTGTTTGGGCTAGCAGTAGCCTCGGCTAACAGCAACAGTGTTTGGGCTAACAGTAGCCTAGGCTAACAGCAACAGTGTTTGGCTAACAATAGCCTCGGCTAACAGCAACAGTGTTTGGGCTAACAGAAGTCCTGGGCTAACAGCAACAGTGTTTGGGCTAACAGTAACCTAGGCTAACAGTAACAGTGTTTGGGCTAACAGTAGCCTAGGCTAACAGTAACAGTGAAAGAAGTCATAGAACTGATTGATTCTGATAGACCCTCCGTTGGTGCTGTAGGCTCACCGTTATTAGAAGTAGGGAAGACAGCATACCATTGTCAGGGCTGACCAGAGGGCTAAATGCTATGATAGTAAAACACCTGTTCATGTAAAATGCAACCCCGATAGTCCATGAGAGAAACATTAGCTTGAAGATTAAAACAATTACTTTGTCCTCAGAGCTGTAGGCTACATTTAAAGTGCACAACTTTAAACAATGTGCTGTCAACAATGTAACCTGGATCATTTAATTTATTGTTAAATATCGCCCAGCCCTACCATATTGTCCAGCCAGCCCTATTCAGTTCTCTACAGTATTACAATAACCAGAGATTGTTAGTGACCAAAGCTAAAGAACTGCCAGCTAAATAGACTGTTTCTCTACAAATGAAATGATCAGACATACACACCTGCAGCGATGAACACCGAAGCCTTTACATATCTGATTCTGTAGAGGAAATAGGAAAAGTTGGTTTCTGTCAGTCAATGGCACATTATGATTAACTCTCTCTCTCTCTCTCACACACACACGCACACACGCACACACGCACGCACACACGCACGCACACACACACGCACTGAAGTCAGATTCTGAAATAGAACTTAGCAACGTGTGTATGTGTGGGACTCTGCAGCTGTACTTTAACTACTAACTATACTAGTAGCTCACCCCAGGTGTACTCCTCTAACTACTAACTATACTAGTAGCTCACCCCAGGTGTACTCCTCTAACTACACTAGTAACTCACCCCAGGTGTACTCCTCTAACTACACTAGTAGCTCACCCCAGGTGTACTCCTCTAACTACACTAGTAACTCACCCCAGGTGTACTATTCTAACTACTAACTATACTAGTAACTCACCCCAGGTGTACTCCTCTAACTACTAACTATACTAGTAACTCACCCCAGGTGTACTATTCTAACTACTAACTATACTAGTAACTCACCCCAGGTGTACTATTCTAACTACTAACTATACTAGTAACTCACCCCAGGTGTACTCCTTTAACTACTAACTATACTAGTAGCTCACCCCAGGTGTACTATTCTAACTACTAACTATACTAGTAACTCACCCCAGGTGTACTCCTCTAACTACTAACTATACTAGTAACTCACCCCAGGTGTACTCCTCTAACTACACTAGTAACTCACCCCGGGTGTACTCCTCTAACTACACTAGTAACTCACCCCGGGTGTACTCTTCTAACTACTAACTATACTAGTAACTCACCCCAGGTGTACTCCTCTAACTACTAACTATACTAGTAACTCACCCCAGGTGTACTCTTCTAACTACTAACTATACTAGTAACTCACCCCAGGTGTACTCCTCTAACTACACTAGTAACTCACCCCAGGTGTACTCCTCTAACTACTAACTATACTAGTAACTCACCCCAGGTGTACTCCTCTAACTACACTAGTAACTCACCCCAGGTGTACTCCTCTAACTACACTAGTAACTCACCCCGGGTGTACTCCTCTAACTACACTAGTAACTCACCCCAGGTGTACTCCTCTAACTACACTAGTAACTCACCCCAGGTGTACTCCTCTAACTACACTAGTAACTCACCCCAGGTGTACTCCTCTAACTACACTAGTAACTCACCCCAGGTGTACTCCTCTAACTACACTAGTAACTCACCCCAGGTGTAGGTCTTCAGATTCTTCAGGTGGCGGACTCTGCAGGTGTACTCCTCTCCGCTGGCTGGTGTGAATCCAACACTCTTGGTGAGGTGGAACTGCCATCCCTGTTCGAAGGCCAGGTCTGTCTGCTTGGCGTCGGGGATCTCCACACCGTTCTTCAGGAGCTGGATGCTGATGTCAGGGGGGTGGAAGCCACTCACGTGACAGATCAGGGTGTTGTCCTTCCCATGTTGCCCTGGGTTACGGCTGTACACCTGCACCTTGGGGGGAGCTACAGGGGGAGGTGGGAATGGTACAGTCAGGCAGGCGCCCGCACACACATATGCTCTATCACAGAAGTTTATTATCTTATTCTCACTATAAAAATAAAATAGTAATCTCTCTGCTCAATATACATTTGCTTAAAAGTGTAACCCATACAAAGTACACATTTGCTGTCGACTTAAGACATAAATTAAGGAAATACATAATTGTTTTCAGGAACGTCGTTGGTGAGGCCTTTCAAATTAAGATCATACACAGCACAATCCCATCAATATAGCCTAATCATAATTACAAAGTAATTCCTATACTTTACTGACATTCTTTTGCGTTTATGGTCACCAACACGACGCAGAATGCAACTACGGACAAAAGCGTTTTCATTATTTCTTTTTTTCCAAGTCTTTCCAACGCTGAAAAATATGTCAAACTGGACAAAACCGACTGTCGCAAACGAAGAAATGAAACTGAAAGTAAATTATATATTTTCCTTCAATGTAGTGAAGCCACACCCTCTTTCGATTTATGCACCAATTGAAAATCCTACTTCACAGTTGCTATGCAGTCTTCTCCTGTGGATGCTTCTCTAGGCAGCCCGATGCAGTCAGTTACAAAGTTGACGCAGTCTTCATTTTATTAGTTACAATGTTGCACATATAACGCATTGAGATAAAAGTGTGTTGAAAAAGCAAAGTCATGTACAGTATAGTCACAATAAAGTATAGTTAAAGGCTAGGTACAGTATAGTCACAATAAAGTATGGTTAAAGGCTAGGTACAGTATAGTCACAATAAAGTATAGCTAAAGGCTAGGTACAGTATAGTCACAATAAAGTATGGTTAAAGGCTAGGTACAGTATAGTCACAATAAAGTATAGCTAAAGGCTAGGTACAGTATAGCTACACTAAAGTATGGTTAAAGGCTAGGTACAGTATAGCTACAATAAAGTATGGTTAAAGGCTAGGTACAGTATAGCTACACTAAAGTATGGTTAAAGGCTAGGTACAGTATAGCTACAATAAAGTATGGTTAAAGGCTAGGTACAGTATAGCCACAATAAAAGTATGGTGAACAAAAATATAAAACCAATATGTAGTGTTGGTCCCATGTTTCATGAGTTGAAATAAAAGATCCCAGAAATGATCCATATGCACAAAAAGCTTACTGCTCTCAATTGTTGTTCACACATTTGTTTACATCCCTATTGGTGAGCATTTCTCCTTTGCCAAGATAATCCATCCACCTGACAGGTGTGGCATAGTAAGAAGCTGATAAAACAGCATGATAATTCCACAGGTGCACCTTGTGCTGGGGTAATATAAAAGTCACAAAAATATTAGTATTTGTTGTTTATTGTTATTTATTCTCTTGCTCTTTTGCACCCCAGTATCTCTACTTGCACATCATCATCTGCACGTCTATCACTCCAGTGTTAATGATACATTTTAATTATTAGAGATGATGTCACAGCAGGTGGCAGCATAGAAACCCTGAGAGATGATGTCACAGTAGGTGGCAGCGTAGAAACCCTGAGAGATGCACTGCTCTGAGAGATGATGTAAACGTAGGTGGCACCATAGAAACCCTGAGAGATGATGTCACAGTAGGTGGCACCATAGAAACCCTGAGAGATGATGTCACAGTAGGTGGCAGCATAGAAACCCTGAGAGATGATGTCACAGTAGGTGGCACCGTAGAAACCCTGAGAGATGATGTCACAGTAGGTGGCACCATAGAAACCCTGAGAGATGATGTCACAGTAGGTGGCACCATAGAAACCCTGAGAGATGATGTCACAGTAGGTGGCAGCATAGAAACCCTGAGAGATGATGTCACAGTAGGTGGCAGCATAGAAACCCTGAAAGATGATGTCACAGTAGGTGGCACCATAGAAACCCTGAGAGATGATGTCACAGTAGGTGGCAGCATAGAAACCCTGAGAGATGATGTCACAGTAGGTGGCACCATAGAAACCCTGAGAGATGATGTCACAGTAGGTGGCACCATAGAAACCCTGAGAGATGCAATGCTCTGAGAGATGATGTCACAGCTGGACCCTGTTGGGGCTTATTTTCAGTGGAGGGTGGGAGAGAGGAGGGACGGTGAGTCGGGTGACAGGCAGGCTCACCACTGTTCTCTCCCTCCCCTCAGACTGACCATCAGATCCAGGCCATCAGTCCAGAAAACAAAAATAAGCTAATTATTATCCTCACTCAGCTGTGCCTCACAAGCAATACAACAATTCATCTATTACCAGTGTGATCATATACTGTAGCTAACATGTTGAAATATAATTTCTAAATGGTCTGAGAACAACATTAGCAGGGCAATTCAAGCTTAGCCAATATGCAGTGATAATGTACTGGGCCTATAGCCTACCGCACAAACCTCATTGCTACAGAACTGTTTTTAATTGGTTAATGTTGCATTGACTTATGTTTTTTAAAGTCATGTTTATAAAATACATCTCAGCGGTAGATCATCGGCTTGCGTTTTTACTCAAGAAAGTGATCTTGACTCAGAAAAAAGGTTGGTGACCACTGCTGTAGATTACTGCTCTGCATTCATTGCCTTCCTGCCTTGGAAATGTGATTAGCTTATTACAAGTATTTCACTGATTTACTCATTGATAATAATATAGAAATATAACTTCTCAAAAAACGACCGTTGACAACAACTGAGATCTTTAGAGATATTTCATCAAGAGATATCAATCATGTCAACATATAAATGAGCATTTTTTGTTCACACGGATTTTTGATTCCAATTAATGTCGTCATGAAAACCCCTCCCCAAAAGGCGGAAGAGCAGCAGTGGCTCTGTCTCCTGGAAGCCCTATGTTCCACATAAGAACCTAAAGGACTAAGTAAGTAATGTCAATTGTTCACAATGTCACAATGTAGTTTTTTTATAAAACTCAACAGAACAGTGTTCTGTGCACGGTCCTCTCATTAGGAGGGTTGAGGTGAGACCGGGGCTGGTCCTCTCATTAGGCAGGATGAGGTGAGACCCAGGACCGGTCCTCTCATTAGGCAGGATGAGGTGAGACCCAGGACCGGTCCTCTCATTAGGCAGGATGAGTTGAGACCAGGGCCGGTCCTCTCATTAGGCAGGATGAGGTGAGACCCAGAACCAGTCCTCTCATTGGGCAGGATGAGGTGAGACCAGGTCCTCTCATTAGGCAGGATGAGGTGAGACCCAGAACCAGTCCTCTCATTAGGCAGGATGAGGTGAGACCAGGTCCTCTCATTAGGCAGGATGAGGTGAGACCCAGAACCAGTCCTCTCATTAGGCAGGATGAGGTGAGACCAGGGCCTCTCATTAAGCAGGATGAGGTGAGACCAGGGCCTCTCATTAGGCAGGATGAGGTGAGACCCAGGACCTCTCATTAGGCAAGATGAGGTGAGACCAGGACCTCTCATTAGGCAGGATGAGGTGAGACCCAGGACCTCTCATTAGGCAGGATGAGGTGAGACCAGGGCCTCTCATTAGGCAGGATGAGGTGAGACCCAGGACCTCTCATTAGGCAGGATGAGGTGAGACCCAGGGCCTCTCATTAGGCAGGATGAGGTGAGACCCAGGTCCTCTCATTAGGCAGGATGAGGTGAGACCCAGGGCCTCTCATTAGGCAGGATGAGGTGAGACCAGGGCCTCTCATTAGGCAGGATGAGGTGAGGCCAGGTCCTCTCATTGGGCAGGATGAGGTGAGACCAGGTCCTCTCATTAGGCAGGATGAGGTGAGACCCAGGACCTCTCATTAGGCAGGATGAGGTGAGACCCAGAACCAGTCCTCTCATTGGGCAGGATGAGGTGAGACCAGGTCCTCTCATTAGGCAGGATGAGGTGAGACCCAGAACCAGTCCTCTCATTGGGCAGGATGAGGTGAGACCCAGGACCTCTCATTAGGCAGGATGAGGTGAGACCAGGGCCTCTCATTAGGCAAGATGAGGTGTATGGCAGCAGATTGATGAGAGCGCCATTTTCTGAGCTAAACTGAACAAGACACACCTCCAACAACGATGACAACTTCTCTCAACCAATGGCATATGGGCTTTTTAGGTGAGCGCTGACGCCGCCCTGTGATTAGAAGTGCCCACTTAGTCAAAGGCAGGGACTCCAAATATTAATCTAGTCCATTCCCAGCATGCCTCTCCAGGGTGCCGTTGGAGAGATGCAGTGCTACATTCTGTCAGATATAACATCTGGTAGAAAGAGGATGTGGCCTCTTCTATAGCGGATATAAAAATGTATGACAATGTAATGAGCCAGAAAACTTTTTTTTTTATACATCATTCAGGTTTCTCTGATCAAATAGCCTGACCTAAATCACACTCAATCAAATAAATAAAAAATTTAACAACCGCTGACATTAACAAACAACATATTCTACAAACAGGACAGGTCAAAAAAGTTAAATGGCCGACCAGGCTACTCACAACGGGCTGTCCAGTAGTATAAAATGACATGGTCAGCCAACCAGGCTACTCACAACGGCTGTCCAGTAGTATAAAATGACACGGTCATCCAACCAGGCTACTCACAACGGCTGTCCAGTAGTTTAAAATGTCACAGTCAGCCAACCAGGCTACTCACAACGGCTGTCCAGTAGTATAAAATGACATGGTCAGCCAATCAGGCTACTCACAACGGCTGTCCAGTAGTATAAAATGACATGGTCAGCCAATCAGGCTACTCACAACGGCTGTCCAGTAGTATAAAATGTCAGTCAGCCAACCAGGCTACTCACAACAGGCTGTCCAGTAGTATAAAATGTCACGGTCAGCCAACCAGGCTACTCACAACGGGCTGTCCAGTAGTTTAAAATGACAGTCAGCCAACCAGGCTACTCACAACGGGCTGTCCAGTAGTTTAAAATGTCAGTCAGCCAACCAGGCTACTCACAACGGGCTGTCCAGTAGTATAAAATGACACGGTCAGCCAACCAGGCTACTCATAACGGCTGTCCAGTATTATAAAATGACATGGTCAGCCAATCAGGCTACTCACAACGGCTGTCCAGTAGTATAAAATGACATGGTCAGCCAATCAGGCTACTCACAACGGCTGTCCAGTAGTATAAAATGTCAGTCAGCCAACCAGGCTACTCACAACGGGCTGTCCAGTAGTTTAAAATGACAGTCAGCCAACCAGGCTACTCACAACGGGCTGTCCAGTAGTTTAAAATGTCAGTCAGCCAACCAGGCTACTCACAACGGCTGTCCAGTAGTATAAAATGACATGGTCAGCCAACCAGGATACTCACAACGGGCTGTCCAGTAGTATAAAATGTCACGGTCATCCAACCAGGCTACTCACAACGGGCTGTCCAGTAGTTTAAAATGTCAGTCAGCCAACCAGGCTACTCACAACGGCTGTCCAGTAGTATAAAATGACACGGTCAGCCAACCAGGCTACTCACAACGGCTGTCCAGTAGTATAAAATGACATGGTCAGCCAACCAGGCTACTCACAACGGCTGTCCAGTAGTATAAAATGACATGGTCAGCCAACCAGGCTACTCACAACGGGCTGTCCAGTAGTTTAAAATGACACGGTCATCCAACCAGGCTACTCACAACGGGCTGTCCAGTAGTATAAAATGTCAGTCAGCCAACCAGGCTACTCACAACGGGCTGTCCAGTAGTTTAAAATGTCAGTCAGCCAACCAGGCTACTCACAACGGGCTGTCCAGTAGTTTAAAATGTCAGTCAGCCAACCAGGCTACTCACAACGGGCTGTCCAGTAGTATAAAATGTCAGTCAGCCAACCAGGCTACTCACAACGGGCTGTCCAGTAGTATAAAATGTCAGTCAGCCAACCAGGCTACTCACAACGGGCTGTCCAGTAGTATAAAATGACACGGTCAGCCAACCAGGCTACTCACAACGGGCTGTCCAGTAGTATAAAATTACACGGTCATCCAACCAGGCTACTCACAACAGGCTGTCCAGTAGTATAAAATGACACGGTCAGCCAACCAGGCTACTCACAACGGCTGTCCAGTAGTATAAAATGTCACGGTCAGCCAACCAGGCTACTCACAACGGGCTGTCCAGTAGTATAAAATGTCACGGTCATCCAACCAGGCTACTCACAACGGGCTGTCCAGTAGTATAAAATGTCACGGTCATCCAACCAGGCTACTCACAACGGGCTGTCCAGTAGTATAAAATGTCACGGTCATCCAACCAGGCTACTCACAACGGGCTGTCCAGTAGTATAAAATGTCACGGTCAGCCAATCAGGCTACTCACAACGGGCTGTCCAGTAGTATAAAATGTCAGTCAGCCAACCAGGCTACTCACAACGGCTGTCCAGTAGTATAAAATGTCAGTCAGCCAACCAGGCTACTCACAACGGCTGTCCAGTAGTATAAAATGTCAGTCAGCCAACCAGGCTACTCACAACGGGCTGTCCAGTAGTATAAAATGACACGGTCAGCCAACCAGGCTACTCACAACAGGCTGTCCAGTAGTATAAAATGACACGGTCAGCCAACCAGGCTACTCACAACGGCTGTCCAGTAGTATAAAATGTCACGGTCAGCCAACCAGGCTACTCACAACGGCTGTCCAGTAGTATAAAATGACACGGTCATCCAACCAGGCTACTCACAACGGGCTGTCCAGTAGTATAAAATGTCAGTCAGCCAATCAGGCTACTCACAACGGGCTGTCCAGTAGTTTAAAATGACACGGTCAGCCAACCAGGCTACTCACAACGGGCTGTCCAGTAGTATAAAATGACACGGTCAGCCAACCAGGCTACTCACAACGGGCTGTCCAGTAGTATAAAATGTCACGGTCATCCAATCAGGCTACTCACAACGGGCTGTCCAGTAGTATAGAATGACACGGTCAGCCAACCAGGCTACTCACAACGGCTGTCCAGTAGTATAAAATGTCAGTCAGCCAACCAGGCTACTCACAACGGGCTGTCCAGTAGTATAAAATGTCAGTCATCCAACCAGGCTACTCACAACGGCTGTCCAGTAGTATAAAATGACACGGTCAGCCAACCAGGCTACTCACAACGGCTGTCCAGTAGTATAAAATGACACGGTCAGCCAACCAGGCTACTCACAACGGCTGTCCAGTAGTATAAAATGTCAGTCAGCCAACCAGGCTACTCACAACGGCTGTCCAGTAGTATAAAATGACACGGTCAGCCAACCAGGCTACTCACAACGGCTGTCCAGTAGTATAAAATGACATGGTCAGCCAATCAGGCTACTCACAACGGCTGTCCAGTAGTATAAAATGTCAGTCAGCCAACCAGGCTACTCACAACGGGCTGTCCAGTAGTATAAAATGACACGGTCAGCCAACCAGGCTACTCACAACGGGCTGTCCAGTAGTATAAAATTACACGGTCATCCAACCAGGCTACTCACAACAGGCTGTCCAGTAGTATAAAATGACACGGTCAGCCAACCAGGCTACTCACAACGGCTGTCCAGTAGTATAAAATGTCACGGTCAGCCAACCAGGCTACTCACAACGGGCTGTCCAGTAGTATAAAATGTCACGGTCATCCAACCAGGCTACTCACAACGGGCTGTCCAGTAGTATAAAATGTCACGGTCATCCAACCAGGCTACTCACAACGGGCTGTCCAGTAGTATAAAATGTCACGGTCATCCAACCAGGCTACTCACAACGGGCTGTCCAGTAGTATAAAATGTCACGGTCAGCCAATCAGGCTACTCACAACGGGCTGTCCAGTAGTATAAAATGTCAGTCAGCCAACCAGGCTACTCACAACGGCTGTCCAGTAGTATAAAATGTCAGTCAGCCAACCAGGCTACTCACAACGGCTGTCCAGTAGTATAAAATGTCAGTCAGCCAACCAGGCTACTCACAACGGGCTGTCCAGTAGTATAAAATGACACGGTCAGCCAACCAGGCTACTCACAACAGGCTGTCCAGTAGTATAAAATGACACGGTCAGCCAACCAGGCTACTCACAACGGCTGTCCAGTAGTATAAAATGTCACGGTCAGCCAACCAGGCTACTCACAACGGCTGTCCAGTAGTATAAAATGACACGGTCATCCAACCAGGCTACTCACAACGGGCTGTCCAGTAGTATAAAATGTCAGTCAGCCAATCAGGCTACTCACAACGGGCTGTCCAGTAGTTTAAAATGACACGGTCAGCCAACCAGGCTACTCACAACGGGCTGTCCAGTAGTATAAAATGACACGGTCAGCCAACCAGGCTACTCACAACGGGCTGTCCAGTAGTATAAAATGTCACGGTCAGCCAACCAGGCTACTCACAACGGGCTGTCCAGTAGTATAAAATGTCACGGTCATCCAACCAGGCTACTCACAACGGGCTGTCCAGTAGTATAAAATGTCACGGTCATCCAACCAGGCTACTCACAACGGGCTGTCCAGTAGTATAAAATGTCAGCCAGCCAACCAGGCTACTCACAACGGGCTGTCCAGTAGTATAAAATGTCAGCCAGCCAACCAGGCTACTCACAACGGGCTGTCCAGTAGTATAAAATGTCACGGTCATCCAATCAGGCTACTCACAACGGGCTGTCCAGTAGTATAGAATGACACGGTCAGCCAACCAGGCTACTCACAACGGCTGTCCAGTAGTATAAAATGTCAGTCAGCCAACCAGGCTACTCACAACGGGCTGTCCAGTAGTATAAAATGTCAGTCATCCAACCAGGCTACTCACAACGGCTGTCCAGTAGTATAAAATGACACGGTCAGCCAACCAGGCTACTCACAACGGCTGTCCAGTAGTATAAAATGACACGGTCAGCCAACCAGGCTACTCACAACGGCTGTCCAGTAGTATAAAATGTCAGTCAGCCAACCAGGCTACTCACAACGGCTGTCCAGTAGTATAAAATGACACGGTCAGCCAACCAGGCTACTCACAACGGCTGTCCAGTAGTATAAAATGACATGGTCAGCCAATCAGGCTACTCACAACGGCTGTCCAGTAGTATAAAATGTCAGTCAGCCAACCAGGCTACTCACAACGGCTGTCCAGTAGTATAAAATGTCAGTCAGCCAACCAGGCTACTCACAACAGGCTGTCCAGTAGTATAAAATGACATGGTCAGCTGACCAGGCTACTCACAACGGGCTGTCCAGTAGTTTAAAATGACAGTCAGCCAACCAGGCTACTCACAACGGGCTGTCCAGTAGTTTAAAATGTCAGTCAGCCAACCAGGCTACTCACAACGGGCTGTCCAGTAGTATAAAATGTCACGGTCAGCCAACCAGGCGACTCACATCGGGCTGTCCAGTAGTTTAAAAAGTCAGTCAGCCAACCAGGCAACTCACAACGGGCTGTCCAGTAGTATAAAATGTCACGGTCATCCAACCAGGCTACTCACAACGGGCTGTCCAGTAGTATAAAATGACACGGTCAGCCAACCAGGCTACTCACAACGGGCTGTCCAGTAGTATAAAATGACACGGTCAGCCAACCAGGCTACTCACAACAGCTGTCCAGTAGTATAAAATGACATGGTCAGCCAATCAGGCTACTCACAACGGGCTGTCCAGTAGTATAAAATGTCACGGTCATCCAACCAGGCTACTCACAACGGGCTGTCCAGTAGTATAAAATGACACGGTCAGCCAACCAGGCTACTCACAACAGCTGTCCAGTAGTATAAAATGACATGGTCAGCCAACCAGGCTACTCACAACGGCTGTCCAGTAGTATAAAATGACATGGTCAGCCAACCAGGCTACTCACAACGGGCTGTCCAGTAGTTTAAAATGACACGGTCATCCAACCAGGCTACTCACAACGGGCTGTCCAGTAGTATAAAATGTCAGTCAGCCAACCAGGCTACTCACAACGGGCTGTCCAGTAGTTTAAAATGTCAGTCAGCCAACCAGGCTACTCACAACGGGCTGTCCAGTAGTATAAAATGTCAGTCAGCCAACCAGGCTACTCACAACGGGCTGTCCAGTAGTATAAAATGTCAGTCAGCCAACCAGGCTACTCACAACGGGCTGTCCAGTAGTATAAAATGACACGGTCATCCAACCAGGCTACTCACAACAGGCTGTCCAGTAGTATAAAATGACACGGTCAGCCAACCAGGCTACTCACAACGGCTGTCCAGTAGTATAAAATGTCACGGTCAGCCAACCAGGCTACTCACAACGGGCTGTCCAGTAGTATAAAATGTCACGGTCATCCAACCAGGCTACTCACAACGGGCTGTCCAGTAGTATAAAATGTCACGGTCATCCAACCAGGCTACTCACAACGGGCTGTCCAGTAGTATAAAATGTCACGGTCATCCAACCAGGCTACTCACAACGGCTGTCCAGTAGTATAAAATGTCAGTCAGCCAACCAGGCTACTCACAACGGCTGTCCAGTAGTATAAAATGTCAGTCAGCCAACCAGGCTACTCACAACGGCTGTCCAGTAGTATAAAATGTCAGTCAGCCAACCAGGCTACTCACAACGGGCTGTCCAGTAGTATAAAATGACACGGTCAGCCAACCAGGCTACTCACAACGGCTGTCCAGTAGTATAAAATGTCAGTCAGCCAATCAGGCTACTCACAACGGGCTGTCCAGTAGTTTAAAATGACACGGTCAGCCAACCAGGCTACTCACAACGGGCTGTCCAGTAGTATAAAATGACATGGTCAGCCAATCAGGCTACTCACAACGGGCTGTCCAGTAGTATAAAATGTCACGGTCAGCCAACCAGGCTACTCACAACGGGCTGTCCAGTAGTATAAAATGTCACGGTCAGCCAACCAGGCTACTCACAACGGGCTGTCCAGTAGTATAAAATGTCACGGTCATCCAACCAGGCTACTCACAACGGGCTGTCCAGTAGTATAAAATGTCACGGTCAGCCAACCAGGCTACTCACAACGGGCTGTCCAGTAGTATAAAATGTCACGGTCATCCAACCAGGCTACTCACAACGGGCTGTCCAGTAGTATAAAATGACATGGTCAGCCAACCAGGCTACTCACAACGGCTGTCCAGTAGTATAAAATGTCACGGTCAGCCAACCAGGCTACTCACAACGGGCTGTCCAGTAGTATAAAATGTCACGGTCATCCAACCAGGCTACTCACAACGGGCTGTCCAGTAGTATAAAATGTCACGGTCATCCAACCAGGCTAATCACAACGGGCTGTCCAGTAGTATAAAATGTCACAGTCAGCCAACCAGGCTACTCACAACGGGCTGTCCAGTAGTATAAAATGTCAGTCAGCCAACCAGGCTACTCACAACGGGCTGTCCAGTAGTATAAAATGTCAGCCAGCCAACCAGGCTACTCACAACGGGCTGTCCAGTAGTATAAAATGACACGGTCAGCCAACCAGGCTACTCACAACGGCTGTCCAGTAGTATAAAATGACACGGTCAGCCAACCAGGCTACTCACAACGGGCTGTCCAGTAGTATAAAATGTCAGTCAGCCAACCAGGCTACTCACAACGGGCTGTCCAGTAGTATAAAATGTCACGGTCATCCAACCAGGCTACTCACAACGGGCTGTCCAGTAGTATAAAATGTCACGGTCAGCCAACCAGGCTACTCACAACGGGCTGTCCAGTAGTATAAAATGACATGGTCAGCCAATCAGGCTACTCACAACGGGCTGTCCAGTAGTATAAAATGTCACGGTCAGCCAACCAGGCTACTCACAACGGGCTGTCCAGTAGTATAAAATGTCACGGTCATCCAACCAGGCTACTCACAACGGGCTGTCCAGTAGTATAAAATGACATGGTCAGCCAATCAGGCTACTCACAACGGGCTGTCCAGTAGTATAAAATGTCACGGTCAGCCAACCAGGCTACTCACAACGGGCTGTCCAGTAGTATAAAATGTCACGGTCATCCAACCAGGCTAATCACAACGGGCTGTCCAGTAGTATAAAATGACACGGTCAGCCAACCAGGCTACTCACAACGGCTGTCCAGTAGTATAAAATGACACGGTCAGCCAACCAGGCTACTCACAACGGGCTGTCCAGTAGTATAAAATGTCACGGTCATCCAACCAGGCTACTCACAACGGGCTGTCCAGTAGTATAAAATGACACGGTCAGCCAACCAGGCTACTCACAACGGGCTGTCCAGTAGTATAAAATGTCAGCCAGCCAACCAGGCTACTCACAACGGGCTGTCCAGTAGTATAAAATGTCACGGTCATCCAACCAGGCTACTCACAACGGGCTGTCCAGTAGTATAAAATGTCACGGTCATCCAACCAGGCTACTCACAACGGGCTGTCCAGTAGTATAAAATGTCACGGTCAGCCAACCAGGCTACTCACAACGGGCTGTCCAGTAGTATAAAATGACACGGTCAGCCAACCAGGCTACTCACAACGGGCTGTCCAGTAGTATAAAATGACATGGTCAGCCAACCAGGCTACTCACAACGGGCTGTCCAGTAGTATAAAATGTCACGGTCATCCAACCAGGCTACTCACAACGGGCTGTCCAGTAGTATAAAATGTCAGTCAGCCAACCAGGCTACTCACAACGGGCTGTCCAGTAGTATAAAATGTCAGCCAGCCAACCAGGCTACTCACAACGGGCTGTCCAGTAGTATAAAATGTCACGGTCATCCAACCAGGCTACTCACAACGGGCTGTCCAGTAGTATAAAATGTCACGGTCATCCAACCAGGCTACTCACAACGGCTGTCCAGTAGTATAAAATGTCAGTCAGCCAACCAGGCTACTCACAACGGCTGTCCAGTAGTATAAAATGTCAGTCAGCCAACCAGGCTACTCACAACGGCTGTCCAGTAGTATAAAATGTCAGTCAGCCAACCAGGCTACTCACAACGGGCTGTCCAGTAGTATAAAATGACACGGTCAGCCAACCAGGCTACTCACAACGGCTGTCCAGTAGTATAAAATGTCAGTCAGCCAATCAGGCTACTCACAACGGGCTGTCCAGTAGTTTAAAATGACACGGTCAGCCAACCAGGCTACTCACAACGGGCTGTCCAGTAGTATAAAATGACACGGTCAGCCAACCAGGCTACTCACAACGGGCTGTCCAGTAGTATAAAATGTCAGCCAGCCAACCAGGCTACTCACAACGGGCTGTCCAGTAGTATAAAATGTCACGGTCATCCAACCAGGCTACTCACAACGGGCTGTCCAGTAGTATAAAATGTCACGGTCATCCAACCAGGCTACTCACAACGGGCTGTCCAGTAGTATAAAATGTCAGTCAGCCAACCAGGCTACTCACAACGGCTGTCCAGTAGTATAAAATGACACGGTCATCCAACCAGGCTACTCACAACGGCTGTCCAGTAGTTAAAAATGTCACAGTCAGCCAACCAGGCTACTCACAACGGCTGTCCAGTAGTATAAAATGACATGGTCAGCCAATCAGGCTACTCACAACGGCTGTCCAGTAGTATAAAATGACATGGTCAGCCAATCAGGCTACTCACAACGGCTGTCCAGTAGTATAAAATGTCAGTCAGCCAACCAGGCTACTCACAACAGGCTGTCCAGTAGTATAAAATGTCACGGTCAGCCAACCAGGCTACTCACAACGGGCTGTCCAGTAGTATAAAATGTCACGGTCAGCCAACCAGGCTACTCACAACGGGCTGTCCAGTAGTATAAAATGACACGGTCATCCAACCAGGCTACTCACAACGGGCTGTCCAGTAGTATAAAATGTCACGGTCAGCCAACCAGGCTACTCACAACGGGCTGTCCAGTAGTATAAAATGTCACGGTCATCCAACCAGGCTACTCACAACGGGCTGTCCAGTAGTATAAAATGTCAGTCAGCCAACCAGGCTACTCACAACAGCTGTCCAGTAGTTTAAAATGTCAGTCAGCGGTTTCAAGTTTGTATCCAAATTGATTAGTCAACAGGAATCGGGACTAATAAATCCAATGCAACAGCCTGTTTTACAAACGGTGGGCCTACCACATGAGCATTCATAAAATTCCATTGCAGGACATGGTAGGCTACACCCCAGTAAGAACGCACCAATGTCTTTTTTTTTGGTCTTGTCCAGAACGGCCATCTTTAAAAAATAAAATAAAAATAAAATTACATTTGTGTTTTCCAAACAGTATGGGCGTACATATATGGGCGTTCCTAAAATAAACATTCTGACAACACTGTAGACCAGGGATAGGCACAACTCCAGTCCTCTGGGGACTGACCCTGGTTCTGTATCACTCAAAGATTGAAAAACAGACGCTGCTTTTGAAAGAAGACCCATCGTAAAAATACAGTTCTCTAATTATCAACAATATTCCTTTAAAAAAAAATATCATATTTTATTAGACTGTTGATAACTGGTAATTTACAGAAACTTTGAAGGATAGAGATAAGATTTGATTTCACGGTGTTGATGAAAGAAATGACTCCAAAGCAAAAAGGACACTTCTTTTTACAAGTAAATACAACAACGGATGTTCTGCAAATTATTTGGGCTTTTAAATATATTTTTAATCAAATTTTACATTGTTGACGATTTGTGCTTGTAACTAAAACCACATCAACATGTGGTGTTTAAAATTATGTTAAAAAAAATAGTGCTCACACTTAAGGATATTAAAGTCCCCACACATCTAAAAAAATATATATTGAAAATACTTGATCAATCATTAATTATTGTTTTTAAAGAAGACATTGAATTCTCAGCCAGAAATACAGACAGCTTTTCTAGAAGAGGTCACCCACACATTGAATTCTCAGCCAGAAATACAGACAGCTTTTCTAGAAGAGGTCACCCACACATCTGTAATCATTTAAGTATTTAGTAATGATTCTCTAAAACTCGAAACCCTTGAAACTGGCACCTTGGCACAAAGTGTTATCAAAAATGAAAATGAAAAAGCCCATGTTGAGAGGGGAAATTACAGTCATCTCAGCTCTAGTGTAGGGCTGGTCACGGATGGAATGGCCCCCTGTTCAGAAAGATGGGTAAAGGTAGGAGTTTTAGTTGTGATTTAATCTAGTTACAGTTCATCTAATTAGATACAGTTTAAACAAATACATTCAAAAGTTTGGGGTCACTTCGAAATGTCCTTGTTTTCCCGAAATGAAAACATACATGAAATTAGTTTAAAAATGAATAGGAAATATAGTCAAGGTTATAAATAATTATTTTTTTTCGTATTTTTTTTTTGTGAATTTGACCCCTTTTTCTCCCCAATTTCGTAGTATCCAATTGTTTAGTAGCTACTATCTTGTCTCATCGCTACAACTCCCGTACGGGCTCGGTAGAGACGAAGGTTGAAAGTCATGCGATACACAACCCAACCCAAGCCGCACTGCTTCTTAACACAGCGCACATCCAACCTGGAAGCCAGCCGCACCAATGTGTGTCGGAGGAAACACCGTGTACCTGGCAACCTTGGTTAGCGCGCATCGCTGGTGCGCGATGAGACAAGGACATCCCTACCGGTCAAACCCTACCTAACCCGGACGACGCTAGGCCAATTGTGCGTCGCCCCACGGACCTCCCGGTCACGGCCGGTTACGACCGAGCCTGGGTGCGAACCCAGAGTCTCTGATGGCACAGTGCGCCACCCGGGAAGCCCATAAATAATGATTTTTAATTGAAATAATAATTGTGTAATTCAAACTTTGCTTTTTGCAGCAATTACAGCCTAGCAGATCTTTGGCATTATAGTTGTCAGTTTGTTGAAGTAATTTGTTGTGCACCGGGGCCTTCCACTCCTCTTTCTATTCTGGTTAGAGACCATTTGCGCTGTTCTGTGAAGGGAGTAGTCCACAGCGTTGTACCAGATCTTCAGTTTCTTGGCAATTTCTCGCATGAAATAGCCTTCATTTCTCAGAACAATAATAGACTGACACGTTTCAGAAGAAAGTTATTTGTTTCTGGCCATTTTGGGCCTGTAATCGAACCCAAAAATGCTGATGCTCCAGATACTCAACTAGTCTAAAGAAGGCCAGTTTTATTGCTTCTTTAATCAGCACAACAGTTTTCAGCTGTGCTAACATAATTGCAAAAGGGTTTTCTAACGATCAATTAGCCTTTTAAAATGATAAATTTGGATTAGCTAACACAACGTGCCATTGGAACACAGGAGTGATGGTTGCTGATAATGGGCCTCAGTTTGCCTATGTAGATATTCCATTAAAAATCAGCCGTTTCCAGCTACAATAGTCATTTACAACATTAACAATGTCTACACTGTATTTCTAATCAATTTGATGTTATTTAATGACAAAAAAAAATGCTTTTCTTTCAAAAACAAGGACATTCCTAAGTGACCCCAAACTGAACGGTAGTGTACCGACACGCATGACTGTAAATCACATTGGATTAAAACATCTACAAAATGGCATATATTACTATTATAAATAAATATAAATTAATTAATCTGAAAACCTACCATTATGTCCTGCTCCAGATCCTTACATATCTGCCTCTGGAGAAAACAACAACAACAACACAGACAGCATTGTTATTGTTTTTACATTCAGACTCCCAACTAACTACAATCCTACCATGGTTTATGCCAGTAAAATGGGATTTAGTATTTTAACCCAACAATCAAATAGGCATAAAGAAGAAGGGTCAAGGGTCAAGCTGCTCATCACCTAAACATCTCCATAGAATAGAAGGACAGGGTCAAGCTGCTCATCACCTAAACAGCTCCATATAGAATAGAAGGACAGTGTCAAGCTGCTCATCACCTAAACAGCTCCATATAGAATAGAAGGACAGGGTCAAGCTGCTCATCACCTAAACAGCTCCATAGAATAGAAGGACAGGGTCAAGCTGCTCATCACCTAAACAGCTCCATAGAGTAGAAGGACAGGGTCAAGCTGCTCATCACCTAAACAGCTCCATAGAATAGAAGGACAGGGTCAAGCTGCTCATCACCTAAACAGCTCCATAGAATAGAAGGACAGAATCAAGCTGCTCATCAACTAAACAGCTCCATAGAATAGAAGGACAGGGTCAAGCTGCTCATCACCTAAACAGCTCCATAGAATAGAAGGACAGGGTCAAGCTGCTCATCACCTAAACAGCTCCATATAGAATAGAAGGACAGTGTCAAGCTGCTCATCACCTAAACAGCTCCATATAGAATAGAAGGACAGGGTCAAGCTGCTCATCACCTAAACAGCTCCATAGAATAGAAGGACAGGGTCAAGCTGCTCATCACCTAAACAGCTCCATAGAGTAGAAGGACAGGGTCAAGCTGCTCATCACCTAAACAGCTCCATAGAATAGAAGGACAGGGTCAAGCTGCTCATCACCTAAACAGCTCCATATAGAATAGAAGGACAGGGTCAAGCTGCTCATCAACTAAACAGCTCCATAGAATAGAAGGACAGGGTCAAGCTGCTCATCACCTAAACAGCTCCATAGAATAGAAGGACAGGGTCAAGCTGCTCATCAACTAAACAGCTCCATAGAATAGAAGGACAGGGTCAAGCTGCTCATCACCTAAACAGCTCCATAGAATAGAAGGACAGGGTCAAGCTGCTCATCTCCTAAACAGCTCCATAGAATAGAAGGACAGGGTCAAGCTGCTCATCTCCTAAACAGCTCCATAGAATAGAAGGACAGGGTCAAGCTGCTCATCAACTAAACAGCTCCATATAGTAAGTAGTTGGCCGTCTGCAGGTGATGATGGTCACACATAAACACAGGAGCCAGAGTTAATTTAGGAGGGGGAACTAACTCACCCCGGGTTTGATCTTGAGGTTATTCAGGTGGCGGGCTCTACAGGTGTACTCCTTTAACTACTAACTATACTAGTAACTCACCCCAGGTGTACTCCTCTAACTACTAACTATACTAGTAACTCACCCCAGGTGTACTCCTCTAACTACTAACTATACTAGTAACTCAACCTACGTGTACTCCTCTAACTACACTAGTAACTCACCCCAGGTGTACTCCTCTAACTACACTAGTAACTCACCCCAGGTGTACTCCTCTAACTACACTAGTAACTCACCCCAGGTGTACTCCTCTAACTACTAACTATACTAGTAACTCACCCCAGCTGTACTCCTCTAACTACTAACTATACTAGTAACTCAACCTACGTGTACTCCTCTAACTACACTAGTAACTCACCCCAGGTGTACTCCTCTAACTACACTAGTAACTCACCCCAGGTGTACTCCTCTAACTACACTAGTAGCTCACCCCAGGTGTACTATTCTAACTACTAACTATACTAGTAACTCACCCCAGGAGTACTCCTCTAACTACTAACTATACTAGTAACTCAACCTACGTGTACTCCTCTAACTACACTAGTAACTCACCCCAGGTGTACTCCTCTAACTACACTAGTAACTCACCCCAGGTGTACTCCTCTAACTACACTAGTAACTCACCCCAGGTGTACTCCTCTAACTACACTAGTAACTCACCCCAGGTGTACTCCTCTAACTACTAACTATACTAGTAACTCACCCCAGCTGTACTCCTCTAACTACTAACTATACTAGTAACTCACCCCAGGTGTACTCCTCTAACTACACTAGTAACTCACCCCAGGTGTACTCCTCTAACTATACTAGTAACTCACCCCAGGTGTACTCCTCTAACTACACTAGTAACTCCCCCCAGGGTTTACTCCTCTAACTACACTAGTAACTCACCCCAGGTGTACTCCTCTAGCTACACTAGTAACTCACCCCAGGTGTACTCCTCTAACTACACTAGTAACTCACCCCAGGTGTACTCCTCTAACTACACTAGTAACCCACCCCAGGTGTACTCCTCTAACTACACTAGTAACTCACCCCAGGTGTACTCCTCTAACTACACTAGTAACTCACCCCAGGTGTACTCCTCTAACTACACTAGTAACTCACCCCAGGTGTCCTCCTCTAACTACACTAGTAACTCACCCCAGGTGTACTCCTCTAACTACACTAGTAACTCACCCCAGGTGTACTCCTCTAACTACACTAGTAACTCACCCCAGGTGTACTCCTCTAACTACACTAGTAACTCACCCCAGGTGTAGGTCTTCAGATTCTTCAGGTGGCGGACTCTGCAGGTGTACTCCTCTCCGCTGGCTGGTGTGAATCCAACACTCTTGGTGAGGTGGAACTGCCATCCCTGTTCGAAGGCCAGGTCTGTCTGCTTGGCGTCGGGGATCTCCACGCCGTTCTTCAGGAGCTGGATGCTGATGTCAGGGGGGTGGAAGCCACTCACGTGACAGATCAGGGTGTTGTCTTTCCCATGTTGCCCTGGGTTACGGCTGTACACCTGCACCTTGGGGGGAGCTACAGGGGGAGGAGGGAATGGTACAGTCAGGCAGGCAGGTCACATGATTTTACATGAATTTTTCAAAATTCAAAATTTCAATAGCTCCCTGGTCATGTGACCCAACTGACTTCAAACAAGGTTCAGAATGTCCTCTGACTGTACCTTCATATCTCACACCCTGATGTCTGTCTACTTTCGTCTCACATGCTATTAGACTTAAATCTGTAAACTTTTGCAGGCCTTCATTTTACATTGTTGTTTACAAAAATGTTTTTGAAGTTAAACTAACTGTTCCAGCCTCCCAATAACTATCTTTGGGGCGGCAGGGTAGCCTAGTGGTTAGAGTGTTGGACTAGTAACCGGAAGGTTGTGAGTTCAAACCCCCGAGCTGACAAGGTACAAATCTGTCGTTCTGCCCCTGAACAGGCAGTTAACCCACTGTTCCCAGGCCGTCATTGAAAATAAGAATTTGTTCTTAACTGACTTGCCTGGTTAAATAAAGGTAAAATAAAAATAAAATAAAAAATCTTTCACCTGGACACTGAAAAGATCTGCAAGTGGCTGTATGGCTCTGTCACTCTCAGACATGCGCAGAGCAGACCGAAAAGGGGAAGAGTAGCTCGACTTGAACCACAGGGGTTTCTCTGTAAATAGAGAGTAATCCTAAAGCCACAGACACACCCCTTGACTTTCAATTGGCGCCGTTGTTGACCTGTATGTATTCTCTCCCGATTGGTCTCTGTGGTGCCTAGCCAATGGGAACTCCATCTCTCCTGATTGGTCTCTGTGGTGCTTAGCCAATGGGAACTCCATCTCTCCTGATTGGTCTCTGTGGTGCCTAGCCAATGGGAACTCCATCTCTCCTGATTGGTCTCTGTGGTGCTTAGCCAATGGGAACTCCATCTCTCCTGATTGGTCTCTGTGGTGCTTAGCCAATGGGAACTCCATCTCTCCTGATTGGTCTCTGTGGTGCTTAGCCAATGGGAACTCCATCTCTCCTGATTGGTCCCTGTGGTGCTTAGCCAATGGGAACTCCATCTCTCCTGATTGGTCTCTGTGGTGCTTAGCCAATGGGAACTCCATCTCTCCTGATTGGTCTCTGTGGTGCTTAGCCAATGGGAACTCTGTTGCCGGCCCCATCATAAAGGTTTTTACACAGCCTGTCAGTCTGACTGACGTGCCAGAGCTACGAGGATACACCTCCTCCTTTGTATTTATGGGGAACAAATATTTCCAAACACTTTGGATCCTATTCTTGGACAGTTAGAAGACACAATGCATCAATGCAACAACATTTTCTGTCACTTCATATTTTTTTTCTTAAAGTCTACAAACGCTCTACATTTATTCACTCTGTGATAGGGTTGGATCCTATATGCTATTTATTTATTTTTTGTCCTATTTTTTAACACTGTGTAATGTACATCAACCAGGGATAAAGAGAAAGTCAACACTGTGTAATGTACATCCACCAGGGATAAAGAGGAAGTTAACACTGTGTAATGTACATCCACCAGGGATAAAGAGGAAGTCAACACTGTGTAATGTACATCCACCAGGGATAAAGAGGAAGTTAACACTGTGTAATGTACATCAACCAGGGATAAAGAGGAAGTTAGCCAGGGATAAAGAGGAAGTTAACACTGTGTAATGTACATCCACCAGGGATAAAGAGGAAGTTAACACTGTGTAATGTACATCAACCAGGGATAAAGAGGAAGTCAACACTGTGTAATGTACATCCACCAGGGATAAAGAGGAAGTTAACACTGTGTAATGTACATCAACCAGGGATAAAGAGGAAGTTAACACTGTGTAATGTACATCAACCAGGGATAAAGAGGAAGTTAACACTGTGTAATGTACATCAACCAGGGATAAAGAGGAAGTTAACACTGTGTAATGTACATCAACCAGGGATAAAGAGGAAGTTAACACTGTGTAATGTACATCAACCAGGGATAAAGAGGAAGTTAACACTGTGTAATGTACATCAACCAGGGATAAAGAGAAAGTTAACACTGTGTAATGTACATCAACCAGGGATAAAGAGGAAGTTAACACTGTGTAATGTACATCAACCAGGGATAAAGAGGAAGTTAACACTGTGTAATGTACATCAACCAGGGATAAAGAGGAAGTTAACACTGTGTAATGTACATCAACCAGGGATAAAGAGTAAGTTAACACTGTGTAATGTACATCAACCAGGGATAAAGAGGAAGTTAACACTGTGTAATGTACATCAACCAGGGATAAAGAGAAAGTTAACCAGGGATAAAGAGAAAGTTAACCAGGGATAAAGAGGAAGTTAACACTGTGTAATGTACATCAACCAGGGATAAAGAGGAAGTTAACGCTGTGTAATGTACATCAACCAGGGATAAAGAGGAAGTTAACACTGTGTAATGTACATCAACCAGGGATAAAGAGGAAGTTAACACTGTGTAATGTACATCCACCAGGGATAAAGAGGAAGTTAACACTGTGTAATGTACATCAACCAGGGATAAAGAGAAAGTTAACACTGTGTAATGTACATCAACCAGGGATAAAGAGGAAGTTAACACTGTGTAATGTACATCAACCAGGGATAAAGAGGAAGTTAACACTGTGTAATGTACATCCACCAGGGATAAAGAGGAAGTTAACACTGTGTAATGTACATCAACCAGGGATAAAGAGGAAGTTAACCAGGGATAAAGAGGAAGTTAACACTGTGTAATGTACATCAACCAGGGATAAAGAGGAAGTTAACACTGTGTAATGTACATCAACCAGGGATAAAGAGGAAGTTAACACTGTGTAATGTACATCAACCAGGGATAAAGAGGAAGTTAACACTGTGTAATGTACATCAACCAGGGATAAAGAGGAAGTTAACCAGGGATAAAGAGGAAGTTAACACTGTGTAATGTACATCAACCAGGGATAAAGAGAAAGTTAACACTGTGTAATGTACATCAACCAGGGATAAAGAGGAAGTTAACACTGTGTAATGTACATCAACCAGGGATAAAGAGGAAGTTAACACTGTGTAATGTACATCCACCAGGGATAAAGAGGAAGTTAACACTGTGTAATGTACATCAACCAGGGATAAAGAGGAAGTTAACCAGGGATAAAGAGGAAGTTAACACTGTGTAATGTACATCAACCAGGGATAAAGAGGAAGTTAACACTGTGTAATGTACATCAACCAGGGATAAAGAGGAAGTTAACACTGTGTAATGTACATCAACCAGGGATAAAGAGGAAGTTAACACTGTGTAATGTACATCAACCAGGGATAAAGAGGAAGTTAACACTGTGTAATGTACATCAACCAGGGATAAAGAGAAAGTTAACGCCGCAAAACGTTTCGTACTTATTAGAAGTAAAATGTCTGTTGACATGATGATAAAGATTTAAAGGTCTACAATTTCTGTTTAATTTGTCAACATTACATTTTTATTCATTGATTTACTGGCCACCATTACTGTGGTTCCCTGTTCAGTATATGTATTGTCCAGTAAACCCACTGCAGTCTACCTCACCAGATCACTCTCCATCCCTGTTCAGTATATGTATTGTCCAGTCTACCTCACCAGATCACTCTCCATCCCTGTTCAGTATATGTATTGTCCAGTCTACCTCACCAGATCACTCTCCATCCCTGTTCAGTATATGTATTGTCCAGTCTACCTCACCAGATCACTCTCCATCTCTGTTCAGTCTACCTCACCAGCTCACTCTCCATCTCTGTTCAGTATATGTATTGTCCAGTCTACCTCACCAGCTCACTCTCCATCCCTGTCCAGTCTACCTCACCAGATCACTCTCCATCCCTGTTCAGTATATGTATTGTCCAGTCTACCTCACCAGATCACTCTCCATCCCTGTTCAGTATATGTATTGTCCAGTCTACCTCACCAGCTCACTCTCCATCCCTGTCCAGTCTACCTCACCAGATCACTCTCCATCTCTGTTCAGTATATGTATTGTCCAGTCTACCTCACCAGATCACTCTCCATCCCTGTTCAGTATATGTATTGTCCAGTAAACCCACTGCAGTCTACCTCACCAGCTCACTCTCCATCCCTGTTCAGTCTACCTCACCAGATCACTCTCCATCTCTGTTCAGTATATGTATTGTCCAGCCTACCTCACCAGCTCACTCTCCATCCCTGTTCAGTATATGTATTGTCCAGCCTACCTCACCAGATCACTCTCCATCCCTGTTCAGTATATGTATTGTCCAGTCTACCTCACCAGACCACTCTCCATCCCTGTTCAGTATATGTATTGTCCAGTCTACCTCACCAGATCACTCTCCATCCCTGTTCAGTCTACCTCACCAGATCACTCTCCATCTCTGTTCAGTATATGTATTGTCCAGCCTACCTCACCAGATCACTCTCCATCCCTGTTCAGTATATGTATTGTCCAGTCTACCTCACCAGATCACTCTCCATCCCTGTTCAGTATATGTATTGTCCAGCCTACCTCACCAGCTCACTCTCCATCCCTGTTCAGTATATGTATTGTCCAGCCTACCTCACCAGCTCACTCTCCATCCCTGTTCAGTATATGTATTGTCCAGCCTACCTCACCAGCTCACTCTCCATCTCTGTTCAGTATATGTATTGTCCAGCCTACCTCACTCTCCATCTCTGTTCAGTATATGTATTGTCCAGCCTACCTCACCAGACCACTCTCCATCCCTGTTCAGTATATGTATTGTCCAGTCTACCTCACCAGACCACTCTCCATCCCTGTTCAGTATATGTATTGTCCAGCCTACCTCACTCTCCATCTCTGTTCAGTATATGTATTGTCCAGCCTACCTCACTCTCCATCTCTGTTCAGTATATGTATTGTCCAGCCTACCTCACTCTCCATCTCTGTTCAGTATATGTATTGTCCAGCCTACCTCACTCTCCATCCCTGTTCAGTATATGTATTGTCCAGCCTACCTCACCAGATCACTCTCCATCCCTGTTCAGTCTACCTCACCAGACCACTCTCCATCCCTGTTCAGTCTACCTCACCAGATCACTCTCCATCCCTGTTCAGTCTACCTCACCAGACCACTCTCCATCTCTGTTCAGTATATGTATTGTCCAGCCTACCTCACTCTCCATCTCTGTTCAGTATATGTATTGTCCAGCCTACCTCACTCTCCATCTCTGTTCAGTATATGTATTGTCCAGTAAACCCACTGCAGTCTACCTCACCAGCTCACTCTCCATCCCTGTTCAGTCTACCTCACCAGATCACTCTCCATCCCTGTTCAGTATATGTATTGTCCAGCCTACCTCACCAGATCACTCTCCATCCCTGTTCAGTATATGTATTGTCCAGCCTACCTCACCAGATCACTCTCCATCCCTGTTCAGTCTACCTCACCAGATCACTCTCCATCCCTGTTCAGTATATGTATTGTCCAGCCTACCTCACCAGCTCACTCTCCATCTCTGTTCAGTATATGTATTGTCCAGCCTACCTCACCAGATCACTCTCCATCCCTGTTCAGTCTACCTCACCAGATCACTCTCCATCCCTGTTCAGTATATGTATTGTCCAGCCTACCTCACCAGATCACTCTCCATCCCTGTTCAGTCTACCTCACCAGATCACTCTCCATCCCTGTTCAGTATATGTATTGTCCAGCCTACCTCACCAGACCACTCTCCATCCCTGTTCAGTATATGTATTGTCCAGCCTACCTCACTCTCCATCTCTGTTCAGTATATGTATTGTCCAGCCTACCTCACTCTCCATCTCTGTTCAGTATATGTATTGTCCAGCCTACCTCACTCTCCATCTCTGTTCAGTATATGTATTGTCCAGCCTACCTCACTCTCCATCTCTGTCCAGCCTAACTCACTCTCCATCTCTGTTCAGTATATGTATTGTCCAGCCTACCTCACCAGATCACTCTCCATCCCTGTCCAGTATATGTATTGTCCAGTCTACCTCACCAGATCACTCTCCATCCCTGTTCAGTATATGTATTGTCCAGTCTACCTCACCAGCTCACTCTCCATCCCTGTTCAGTATATGTATTGTCCAGTCTACCTCACCAGATCACTCTCCATCCCTGTCCAGTCTACCTCACCAGATCACTCTCCAGTCTACCTCACCAGCTCACTCTCCATCCCTGTCCAGTCTACCTCACCAGCTCACTCTCCATCCCTGTCCAGTATATATATTGACCAGTCTACCTCACCAGCTCACTCTCCATCCCTGTTCAGTATATATATTGACCAGTCTACCTCACCAGCTCACTCTCCATCCCTGTCCAGTCTACCTCACCAGCTCACTCTCCATCCCTGTTCAGTATATCTATTGTCCAGCCTACCTCACCAGCTCACTCTCCATCCCTGTCCAGTCTACCTCACCAGCTCACTCTCCATCCCTGTTCAGTATATGTATTGTCCAGTCTACCTCACCAGCTCACCCTCCATCCCTGTCCAGTCTACCTCACCAGATCACTCTCCATCCCTGACCAGTCTACCTCACCAGCTCACTCTCCATCCCTGTTCAGTATATGTATTGTCCAGCCTACCTCACCAGATCACTCTCCATCCCTGTTCAGTCTACCTCACCAGATCACTCTCCATCCCTGTTCAGTATATGTATTGTCCAGCCTACCTCACCAGATCACTCTCCATCCCTGTTCAGTATATGTATTGTCCAGCCTACCTCACCAGATCACTCTCCATCCCTGTTCAGTCTACCTCACCAGATCACTCTCCATCCCTGTTCAGTATATGTATTGTCCAGCCTACCTCACCAGCTCACTCTCCATCTCTGTTCAGTATATGTATTGTCCAGCCTACCTCACCAGATCACTCTCCATCCCTGTTCAGTCTACCTCACCAGATCACTCTCCATCCCTGTTCAGTATATGTATTGTCCAGCCTACCTCACCAGACCACTCTCCATCCCTGTTCAGTATATGTATTGTCCAGCCTACCTCACTCTCCATCTCTGTTCAGTATATGTATTGTCCAGCCTACCTCACTCTCCATCTCTGTTCAGTATATGTATTGTCCAGCCTACCTCACTCTCCATCTCTGTTCAGTATATGTATTGTCCAGCCTACCTCACTCTCCATCTCTGTCCAGCCTAACTCACTCTCCATCTCTGTTCAGTATATGTATTGTCCAGCCTACCTCACCAGATCACTCTCCATCCCTGTCCAGTATATGTATTGTCCAGTCTACCTCACCAGATCACTCTCCATCCCTGTTCAGTATATGTATTGTCCAGTCTACCTCACCAGCTCACTCTCCATCCCTGTTCAGTATATGTATTGTCCAGTCTACCTCACCAGATCACTCTCCATCCCTGTCCAGTCTACCTCACCAGATCACTCTCCAGTCTACCTCACCAGCTCACTCTCCATCCCTGTCCAGTCTACCTCACCAGCTCACTCTCCATCCCTGTTCAGTATATGTATTGTCCAGTCTACCTCACCAGCTCACTCTCCATCCCTGTCCAGTATATATATTGACCAGTCTACCTCACCAGCTCACTCTCCATCCCTGTTCAGTATATGTATTGTCCAGCCTACCTCACCAGATCACTCTCCATCCCTGTTCAGTCTACCTCACCAGATCACTCTCCATCCCTGTCCAGTATATATATTGACCAGTCTACCTCACCAGCTCACTCTCCATCCCTGTCCAGTATATATATTGACCAGTCTACCTCACCAGCTCACTCTCCATCCCTGTTCAGTATATGTATTGTCCAGCCTACCTCACCAGATCACTCTCCATCCCTGTTCAGTCTACCTCACCAGATCACTCTCCATCCCTGTTCAGTATATGTATTGTCCAGCCTACCTCACCAGATCACTCTCCATCCCTGTTCAGTATATGTATTGTCCAGCCTACCTCACCAGATCACTCTCCATCCCTGTTCAGTCTACCTCACCAGATCACTCTCCATCCCTGTTCAGTATATGTATTGTCCAGCCTACCTCACCAGCTCACTCTCCATCTCTGTTCAGTATATGTATTGTCCAGCCTACCTCACCAGATCACTCTCCATCCCTGTTCAGTCTACCTCACCAGATCACTCTCCATCCCTGTTCAGTATATGTATTGTCCAGCCTACCTCACCAGATCACTCTCCATCCCTGTTCAGTCTACCTCACCAGATCACTCTCCATCCCTGTTCAGTATATGTATTGTCCAGCCTACCTCACCAGACCACTCTCCATCCCTGTTCAGTATATGTATTGTCCAGCCTACCTCACTCTCCATCTCTGTTCAGTATATGTATTGTCCAGCCTACCTCACTCTCCATCTCTGTTCAGTATATGTATTGTCCAGCCTACCTCACTCTCCATCTCTGTTCAGTATATGTATTGTCCAGCCTACCTCACTCTCCATCTCTGTCCAGCCTAACTCACTCTCCATCTCTGTTCAGTATATGTATTGTCCAGCCTACCTCACCAGATCACTCTCCATCCCTGTCCAGTATATGTATTGTCCAGTCTACCTCACCAGATCACTCTCCATCCCTGTTCAGTATATGTATTGTCCAGTCTACCTCACCAGCTCACTCTCCATCCCTGTTCAGTATATGTATTGTCCAGTCTACCTCACCAGATCACTCTCCATCCCTGTCCAGTCTACCTCACCAGATCACTCTCCAGTCTACCTCACCAGCTCACTCTCCATCCCTGTCCAGTCTACCTCACCAGCTCACTCTCCATCCCTGTTCAGTATATGTATTGTCCAGTCTACCTCACCAGCTCACTCTCCATCCCTGTCCAGTATATATATTGACCAGTCTACCTCACCAGCTCACTCTCCATCCCTGTTCAGTATATATATTGACCAGTCTACCTCACCAGCTCACTCTCCATCCCTGTCCAGTCTACCTCACCAGCTCACTCTCCATCCCTGTTCAGTATATCTATTGTCCAGCCTACCTCACCAGCTCACTCTCCATCCCTGTCCAGTCTACCTCACCAGCTCACTCTCCATCCCTGTTCAGTATATGTATTGTCCAGTCTACCTCACCAGCTCACCCTCCATCCCTGTCCAGTCTACCTCACCAGATCACTCTCCATCCCTGTCCAGTCTACCTCACCAGCTCACTCTCCATCCCTGTTCAGTATATGTATTGACCAGTCTACCTCACCAGCTCACTCTCCATCCCTGTCCAGTCTACCTCACCAGATCACTCTCCATCCCTGTCCAGTCTACCTCACCAGCTCACTCTCCATCCCTGTTCAATATATGTATTGTCCAGTCTACCTCACCAGCTCACTCTCCATCCCTGTTCAGTATATGTATTGACCAGTCTACCTCACCAGCTCACTCTCCATCCCTGTTCAGTATATATATTGACCAGTCTACCTCACCAGCTCACTCTCCATCCCTGTCCAGTATATATATTGACCAGTCTACCTCACCAGCTCACTCTCCATCCCTGTCCAGTATATATATTGACCAGTCTACCTCACCAGCTCACTCTCCATCCCTGTCCAGTCTACCTCACTCTCCATCCCTGTCCAGTCTACCTCACCAGCTCACTCTCCATCCCTGTCCAGTCTACCTCACTCTCCATCCCTGTCCAGTCTACCTCACTCTCCATCCCTGTCCAGTCTAGCTCACTCTCCATCCCTGTCCAGTCTACCTCACTCTCCATCCCTGTCCAGTCTACCTCACTCTCCATCCCTGTCCAGTATATATATTGACCAGTCTACCTCACCAGCTCACTCTCCATCCCTGTCCAGTATATATATTGACCAGTCTACCTCACCAGCTCACTCTCCATCCCTGTCCAGTCTACCTCACTCTCCATCCCTGTCCAGTCTACCTCACCAGCTCACTCTCCATCCCTGTCCAGTCTACCTCACTCTCCATCCCTGTCCAGTCTACCTCACTCTCCATCCCTGTCCAGTCTAGCTCACTCTCCATCCCTGTCCAGTCTACCTCACTCTCCATCCCTGTCCAGTCTACCTCACTCTCCATCCCTGTCCAGTCTACCTCACTCTCCATCCCTGTCCAGTCTACCTCACTCTCCATCCCTGTCCAGTCTACCTCACTCTCCATCCCTGTCCAGTCTACCTCACTCTCCATCCCTGTCCAGTCTACCTCACCATCTCACTCTCCATCCCTGTCCAGTCTACCTCACCATCTCACTCTCCATCCCTGTCCAGTCTACCTCACCATCTCACTCTCCATCCCTGTCCAGTATATATATTGACCAGTCTACCTCACCAGCTCACTCTCCATCCCTGTCCAGTCTACCTCACTCTCCATCCCTGTTCAGTATATCTATTGTCCAGTCTACCTCACCATCTCACTCTCCATCCCTGTCCAGTCTACCTCACCAGCTCACTCTCCATCCCTGTTCAGTATATCTATTGTCCAGCCTACCTCACCAGCTCACTCTCCATCCCTGTCCAGTCTACCTCACCAGCTCACTCTCCATCCCTGTTCAGTATATGTATTGTCCAGTCTACCTCACCAGCTCACCCTCCATCCCTGTCCAGTCTACCTCACCAGATCACTCTCCATCCCTGTCCAGTCTACCTCACCAGCTCACTCTCCATCCCTGTTCAGTATATGTATTGACCAGTCTACCTCACCAGCTCACTCTCCATCCCTGTCCAGTCTACCTCACCAGATCACTCTCCATCCCTGTCCAGTCTACCTCACCAGCTCACTCTCCATCCCTGTTCAATATATGTATTGTCCAGTCTACCTCACCAGCTCACTCTCCATCCCTGTTCAGTATATGTATTGACCAGTCTACCTCACCAGCTCACTCTCCATCCCTGTTCAGTATATATATTGACCAGTCTACCTCACCAGCTCACTCTCCATCCCTGTCCAGTATATATATTGACCAGTCTACCTCACCAGCTCACTCTCCATCCCTGTCCAGTATATATATTGACCAGTCTACCTCACCAGCTCACTCTCCATCCCTGTCCAGTCTACCTCACTCTCCATCCCTGTCCAGTCTACCTCACCAGCTCACTCTCCATCCCTGTCCAGTCTACCTCACTCTCCATCCCTGTCCAGTCTACCTCACTCTCCATCCCTGTCCAGTCTAGCTCACTCTCCATCCCTGTCCAGTCTACCTCACTCTCCATCCCTGTCCAGTCTACCTCACTCTCCATCCCTGTCCAGTATATATATTGACCAGTCTACCTCACCAGCTCACTCTCCATCCCTGTCCAGTATATATATTGACCAGTCTACCTCACCAGCTCACTCTCCATCCCTGTCCAGTCTACCTCACTCTCCATCCCTGTCCAGTCTACCTCACCAGCTCACTCTCCATCCCTGTCCAGTCTACCTCACTCTCCATCCCTGTCCAGTCTACCTCACTCTCCATCCCTGTCCAGTCTAGCTCACTCTCCATCCCTGTCCAGTCTACCTCACTCTCCATCCCTGTCCAGTCTACCTCACTCTCCATCCCTGTCCAGTCTACCTCACTCTCCATCCCTGTCCAGTCTACCTCACTCTCCATCCCTGTCCAGTCTACCTCACTCTCCATCCCTGTCCAGTCTACCTCACTCTCCATCCCTGTCCAGTCTACCTCACCATCTCACTCTCCATCCCTGTCCAGTCTACCTCACCATCTCACTCTCCATCCCTGTCCAGTCTACCTCACCATCTCACTCTCCATCCCTGTCCAGTATATATATTGACCAGTCTACCTCACCAGCTCACTCTCCATCCCTGTCCAGTCTACCTCACTCTCCATCCCTGTTCAGTATATCTATTGTCCAGTCTACCTCACCATCTCACTCTCCATCCCTGTCCAGTATATATATTGACAAGTCTACCTCACCAGCTCACTCTCCATCCCTGTCCAGTCTACCTCACTCTCCATCCCTGTTCAGTATATATATTGACCAGTCTACCTCACCATCTCACTCTCCATCCCTGTCCAGTCTACCTCACTCTCCATCCCTGCTTTGGACAATTAACAACATGACTCTCGTACTTTGTCCTTTTCCTTTATGGTTGATATTAACGACAAAAGGGAGATATTATCTGTCTCTCTCCTATCGTGTACCGCTGTTAAATACTGTGGAAAAATAAAAAAAAACAGGGAAAATAAGTCCTTAAAAACTACAAATGACTATAGATAAATGATAAAGAAAAGGCTAAACCCAACACTGGACTGAACCCCCTAATTGTCAAAATAATAATAATAATGTACAACAATATAGAAGATACATGACCAGAGGCTATGCAATATGGGTGTATATCTACCGCACGCTTCTTAGGGACCAAGGAGTTATTGCAATTTAAAACTAGGAAAAATGTACGTTGCACTGTGTGTGATTATAGAGTACACAAACAAGAGTGTGCAATATAGAAGAGTAGTCGGTGGACATTCTGAACCTTGTTTGAAATCAGTTGGGTCACACGACCAAGGAGCTATTGACATTTGAAAGTTTGAAAAATTAATGTAAAATCATGTGAGATGAAAATGGACAAAACTAAAAGGGTGTTCAATATTAGAAGGGTAGTCGGTGGACATTCTGAACCTTGTTTGAAGTCATTAGGTCACATGACCAAGGAGATATTGAAATTCAAATGTAAAAAGTTTGAACTTTGTTTACGCTCCCTAACTAACTAGGACTACAACATTTTGCTCACATTTCCACATGTTTATTAGCTTTGGAAAGCGAATTCATGTCACAATCGTGAAAATAAGACCTGTGCAATGTTGTGCTGCAATTTTTCCAACATCATGACACTTATTTGGAGTCTGTGGCTCAAGTGGTTTGAAAGCTATTGAGGTTTGAAATCGCGAATATCCGTTGAATATCCAACTTGAAACTGTCTTTACCTCGGTAAACTATTATGACCCCTCTATGGAAAGGGAAGACTCTCACAAACACGTTTTGCACCTATTACCCCCCCATAGGTGTCATGACTCTTCAACACATACAAACGATTGGAAGAATGGAGGTCGTTTTGTGCCTACAAAAATAAGGGGTTAAATGATATATAGATATAAAACAAACACTTCAAAAACCTTACGATTTATTTTTAGACTTTTTTGCCATTTAAGAATGTTATTCAATGCGTATATATGGGCACTAATAGTAAACATCAAATTCAATATTGTATCAAGTAATAATAGCTGCCTAATACTTTGTTTATTGTTTCCTTAAAACAATGTTAAGGAAATATCTAACTGTTTTCACGAAGGTCATGGGTGACAAAGACAATCCTATTCAATAATTATGACAAAGTGATAACTCTTAACTACTTACATTCTTTTGCGTTTATGAACCCCAGGAAGACGCAGAAAGCGATCACGGACAAAACAGTTTTCATGATTTCTTTCCAAGGCTGAAAAAAATATAAAACTGCGACAAACAAAACAGACTTTCCAGGCGGTGTCTGAAGAAAGCAAAATATATATTATTCGTGATATGTAGTGAAGCCGCACCCACTTCGATTAATGCGCCAATTGAAAATCGTACTTCACAGTTGCTATGCAGGCTTCACCTCTCGATGTTTCTCTAGGTTGATCCAGGGTCTTCGCTAGTTAATACAGCCACAAAGTCATAATTATGGCTAAACCCCACCCATTTATCTGATTTTAAACCCAACCGTAACCACAGTTGCTATTAACTTTGTGCCTAACCTTAAATTGAGACCCAAAAGGTTACAGGGCTAGAAGAGAAACAGCTTTTGTGAAATGAACGTGAGAATTTACTTTTCATAGCAGGTTAGGAGAATTTGGATAAGGTTTGGAAAAGGGTTTGCTGAAATGCAAAATAAAAAAAACATGAATTTGACAAAAGCGGTATCCCTTCTGGCCATCGCAGTCTGTTACAAAGTTGACGCAATCTTCCTTTTACCAGTTACAATGCTGGACATGCATTGCATTGAGACAAAGTATATGGTAATAAAGTATGGTGTATGATCTGAAATGTCAACATTGTATCATCACCCATTATAATGCTGTAGACTACTCCTCTGCACACATTGCCCACCTACCTGCCTTGGCAATGTGAGTAGCTTATTACAAGCACATTACCGATTGAATGATTAATATAACGTATCAAAATGGACTTTTGAACATGACTGAGTCGATCACAACAAGTTCTTACAGTTTAGAGACATTTAATCAAGAACTATCATAAGAAGTGCAATTTTTGGTCCCAATGACTAAATATTTTTAATAGTTGACCATTTATTTTTATCAAACTGAACAGAAAAGTGTTGTATAATACACCGAAAGACAGAACATATCTTTTTTTTTTTTTAAGTAATGAAAATACAGTTCTCTACTTGGCAAAATGTGCCTGTAAAAAGACCCCCATTTATTACTGTTGACAATTGGTCATTTACAGGAATGTTGAAGGATAGACAGAAGATGAGATGTTATATCGATAAATGTCTTCGAACCAAAATGAACGTTGATATTTACAGCTCACACAAATACATCACATCTTCCTCGAAAATAATTTGGGCTTTAAAAAAATAAAACGCAGATCAAATATCATTCTTTACATTACACTGTTGCTTATAGCTAAAACCACAGTCAAATAGTGCAAGTTATGGAGTTTATTTATTTATTGGTTATTTATGAGAAAAAAGTTCTCAAATCTAATGGTACCAATTTCAAGGAAATTAAAGTTTTCGTTTTTTTTTTAATCTAAAAATAAAATACTTGATAAAAGCCTTTGTTTTTTGAAAGAAGTGACTTTGATTGAGAATGTTCATCAGAAGCTGTGCCATTTGTCAATTAAAAATATCTCCCCCCCCAAAAAAAATCTTAACAATTTTGTGTGTAAGTGTTTTAGTAATGATTGTCAATTCAAAAACCCTTGAAACTGGCACCATCGCACAAAGTGGTACCAAAAAATGAAAACAAAAGCCCCAGGTTTGTCATCTCTGCTCTAGATAAAGGCTGGCACGGATTGGACAACCACATATGGAATGACCGCCTGTTAACAAAGAAGGGTAAAGATATGAGGTTTAATTCTGATTTAATCTAGTTAGCTACAGTTCATGTAATTAGATACAGTTTTAACAAATAAATATAAATTAATTCATCTGAATACCTACCATTATGTCCTGCTCCAGATCCTTACATATCTGCCTCTGGAGAAAACAACAACAACACAGACAGCATTGTTATTGTTTTACAGACTTCCACAAACTACATGTCTACATGAAATCAGTCTTTTACTGTAACTAATGGCTCATCAATTGGTATCTAAATCAATGACCACATAATGAACCTAGCTCTCCAGGGCCCTGTCCAGAAAAAAAGCCCTGTACTTCCTCCCTAGACACTTGTAGAGATGTGAGAGGATAGGCCAGTCAGGTGTACTCCTCTAGCTACTAACTAAATCAGTAACTCACCCCAGGTGTACTCCTCTAACTACTAACTAAATCAGTAACTCACCCCAGGTGTACTCCTCTAACTACACTAGTAACTCACCCCAGGTGTCCTCCACTAACTACTAACAATACTAGTAACTCACCCCAGGTGTACTCCTCTAACTACACTAGTAACTCACCCCAGGTGTACTCCTCTAACTACTAACTATACTAGTAACTCACCCCAGGTGTACCCCTCTAACTACACTAGTAACTCACCCCAGGTGTACTCCTCTAACTACACTAGTAACTCACCCCAGGTGTACTCCTCTAACTACACCAGTAACTCACCCCAGGGTGTACTCCTCTAACTACACTAGTAACTCACCCCAGGTGTACTCCTCTAACTACACTAGTAACTCACCCCAGGTGTACTCCTCTAACTACACTAGTAACTCACCCCAGGTGTACTCCTCTAACTACACCAGTAACTCACCCCAGGTGTACTCCTCTAACTACACTAGTAACTCACCCCAGGTGTACTCCTCTAACTACACTAGTAACTCACCCCAGGTGTACTCCTCTAGCTACACCAGTAACTCACCCCAGGTGTAGGTCTTCAGGTTCTTCAGGTGGCGGACTCTGCAGGTGTACTCCTCTCCGCTGGCTGGTGTGAATCCAACACTCTTGGTGAGGTGGAACTGCCATCCCTGTTCGAAGGCCAGGTCTGTCTGCTTGGCGTCGGGGATCTCCACGCCGTTCTTCAGGAGCTGGATGCTGATGTCAGGGGGGTGGAAGCCACTCACGTGACAGATCAGGGTGTTCTTATCGCCAAAGTTGCCAGGGTTACGGCTGTACACCTGCACCTTGGGGGGAGCTGGTAGAAATACGAAAGGAAACGCCATAGGGAGATTCATAGGTTTTCATTAGTTATAAAAGTGTTATTATTCCGTTTGCAGGTATTGGAATACATAAATATATTCCTTTACATTTCACACAGGTAGGCTATATATTTTAACAAAGTTATTTAAAAGTAAAGTACACTTAGGGACAAAGGTCTGTGAGTTATCAGACATTTATTATGGCCAAAGACAGCAGCCATTTCATTACAAGTGAAAGTAAAATCTGGAGGGGATTACCAGCCATAACAAAATGTGGCGTCATGTCATTGTCGGCCTGTACCAGGTAGGCTATAATATTACCTATCCACTGAAACAATCACTTAACGTTATTTTTGATCAGGTTAAAAACCTTACATTAGGTTTACATTACATTAACTTTACATTAGGTGACACATCACACATCTCACAAAAATGTAAAAGCATGCCAGCAAATTAGTTGAGGATTAAAAATCAATGATTAGGATGTAGAAATAATGATTATCTAGCAAAAAAATGGCAAAAGGTTCATGCAAATTATTTCGCTAGGGCTCGAGGTTGTGGTGTCCTTCCTCCCACATGACATGACAATGTAGGGTTTACAAGAAACAGTGTTTAATAAACAAACCAAAAAAAACTACAGAAAAGTTATACGTTTGGTATTTAAATAAATATCATAGTAAAAAAACGTAAAAATAAAATATAAACAGCGTACAAACAAACTGATGGTAAGAAATCGATAAAGACGTGCATTTCCAAACGTTGCGTTGACTTTATAAAACAAGATACTTACATTCTTTGGCCTCTACAGCGCTGTAAATGAGCCCAAGTACAACGATTGACAGAATATACTTCATATTTGGTGTAATTCGGAATTATTCGTACTCAAATAAAATAGAGAATGGAAAGATCCGTCTGTCTGTGCCTGGCTGTGGAAATAACCTAACTGAAAGTAAGGCAGACAGTCGTATAAATGCGCTCCAGGACCGCCTCCTCTCTATTTTTAAAAGCCAATCAAAAATGGTAGATTTCTGTTGTCAGGCTAAAGAAAGCCGCACAGGTTAAATAGTTTATTGGGGAGGACTATAGTCTGGAAATAACCTGACATCCAGGTGAGTTACCATAATAGCAATTTCGATGTATGTCATGAGATATTATTATTTGACCATGCTGGTCATTTATGAACATTTGAACATCTTGGCCATGTTCTGTTATAATCTCCACCCGGTACAGCCAGAAGAGGACTGGCCACCCCACATAGCCTGGTTCCTCTCTAGGTTTCTTCCTAGGTTTTGGCCTTTCTAGGGAGTTTTTCCTAGCCACCGTGCTTCTACACCTGCATTGCTTGCTGTTTGGGGTTTTAGGCTGGGTTTCTGTACAGCACTTTGAGGCGGCAGGGTAGCCTAGTGGTTAGAACGTTGGGCAACTGGAAGGTTGCAAGTTCAAATCCCCGAGCTGACTGTCGTTCTGCCCCTGGACTAGGCAGTTAACCCATAAAAAAAAATAAAATAAATAGCTATAGGCTATATAAATAAATTTGATCATGTTATTTCACCTTTGCATCCATTTTGAGAATAAAAACATATAGAATAGAATAAATAGTTGTTTGGCCATTTCAATATTTTGTATCTCCATTGATCTAATTGTATTTGTATTTATTTAACTTTTATTTAACTAGGCAAGTCAGTTAAGAACAAATTATTATTTACAATGATGGCCTACCCCGGCCAAACCCGGACGACGCTGGGTCAATTGTGCGCAGCCCTATGGGATGTGATACAGCCTCGAATCGAACCAGGGACTGTAGTGACGCCTCTTGCATTGAGATGCAGTGCATTAAGACTGCTGCGCCACTCGGGACCACAAATATATGAGTAATTAGAGTGAAAAGTTGCTAGAATGGTTACACACCATTACTTAATACAATAGTACAATGCATGTATCTCTTTAAAAATATGTGTATTTATATGCTATTTTCAGATTTGATTGAACAGAGGGAGGATGACAGTGGGGAAAGATAGTTTAAATCAGGTAGCACGCCGGATTTGAACCCAGGCCGACACCGTAGACGTGCGGCATAGACCACTAGACCACCCTAGGCCACAATACACATACCTCTTTTAATTAGGGTTTTTGTTTTGAGTTTTAGCATAAAGTTGAGCATTGTCTACTCAACCGCTTTAATAGTTCCCTGAAAAAAAAGACCCTTTATCAACAGTTAGTGGTGTGTTACGCTATTGCAGGTTTCACAGAAATCACGAGCCATGTCACATGACGAACGTTTACAAACCAAGCCGGAAGTGGAGTGAACTGACGCACGTCAACCGGAACAGCTGTGCAAGGGCCCCAAAACAGAAAACATCAAGGCAGTATTTTAGTCTGAATTAAAGCTGGATCAAGATGACTACACCTGAAAAATACCCTAGGTCTTCAATTGAAGATGATTTCAACTATGGAACAAATGTTGCGACAGCGAGTGTGCAAATCCGGATGGGTAAGAGAAGACCCGTTGTAGTCTATTTACCTAGCTAGCCTAGCTGATGATGGCTGCTAACTAGCAAGCTAACTAGCAATCTTTTCAATATGTCTAGATCATACCTTGCCAAATTAAATAAACGATGTGACATTTATCGTGGTGGCAACTAACTAAATGACAGAATAAAATACATCTGCTGCTATAGAATTGAACTAAATAAATCATGATTTCAATAAGCCAACTTAGCTGTCTTATCTATTTATTCTCTCTCTCTCTCTCTCTCTCCCCGGAAAAGATTTCCTGCGCAAGGTATACACCATCCTTTCTCTTCAGATCATCCTGACCACGGCTACCTCTGCTCTCTTCATGTACTGTGACACCATCAAGGACTTTGTTCATTCAAGGTCAATTGTGAACTATTAGTAGGCCTGCGTAATTCAATGGGCATATCTGGGAAACACTGTGGTAGAAGGGTAATGAAGGGTGGGTATAATTTGTGGAACGTTCCAACAGGAATCTGTTCCAAAAAAAAAAAACCCGTCGTAAATAACAAGGCTGCCAACAAACAACACATAGACAGTTGAATAGCGGCATAATAAGATACCGGGTAGAAAGGGTGGGCTATTTCATTAAGTTTTTCACTCGCCACGTTTATTCCGAAAAAATATCTGTCCTCTCTCTGGTAGCCTACGAACAAACATTAAGAATAAGCTACGTGGTGAGTTGATGCCTAGTCGGCAGCTAGTTAGCTAGGTGAATTGATCATGCTACTTTTTGTGCGTTGTTTGTTTGGCATCCTTGTACTTTACAAAGTTTTTGGATCAGATTCCTGTTGGAACATAACACCAATTATTACCTGGGTGATGATATTGGTATGATAGATATTAGTAAATGATACCCACCTGGGTAATGATATTGGTGTGATAGATATTAGTAAATGATACCCACCTGGGTAATGATATTGGTATGATAGATATTAGTAAATGATACCCACCTGGGTAATGATATTGGTATGATAGATATTAGTAAATGATACCCACCTGGGTAATGATATTGGTATGATAGATATTAGTAAATGATACCCACCTGGGTAATGATATTGGTATGATAGATATTAGTAAATGATACCCACCTGGGTAATGATATTGGTGTGATAGATATTAGTAAATGATACCCACCTGGGTAATGATATTGGTATGATAGATATTAGTAAATGATACCCACCTGGGTAATGATATTGGTATGATAGATATTAGTAAATGATACCCACCTGGGTAATGATATTGGTATGATAGATATTAGTAAATGATACCCACCTGGGTAATGATATTGGTATGATAGATATTAGTAAATGATACCCACCTGGGTAATGATATTGGTATGATAGATATTAGTAAATGATACCCACCTGGGTAATGATATTGGTATGATAGATATTAGTAAATGATACCCACCTGGGTAATGATATTGGTATGATAGATATTAGTAAATGATACCCACCTGGGTGATGATATTGGTATGATAGATATTAGTAAATGATACCCACCTGGGTAATGATATTGGTATGATAGATATTAGTAAATGATACCCACCTGGGTAATGATATTGGTATGATAGATATTAGTAAATGATACCCACCTGGGTAATGATATTGGTATGATAGATATTAGTAAATGATACCCACCTGGGTAATGATATTGGTATGATAGATATTAGTAAATGATACCCACCTGGGTAATGATATTGGTATGATAGATATTAGTAAATGATACCCACCTGGGTAATGATATTGGTATGATAGATATTAGTAAATGATACCCACCTGGGTAATGATATTGGTATGATAGACATTAGTAAATGATACCCACCTGGGTAATGATATTGGTATGATAGATATTAGTAAATGATACCCACCTGGGTGATGATATTGGTATGATAGATATTAGTAAATGTTACCCACCTGGGTAATGATATTGGTATGATAGATATTAGTAAATGATACCCACCTGGGTGATGATATTGGTATGATAGATATTAGTAAATGATACCCACCTGGGTAATGATATTGGTATGATAGATATTAGTAAATGATACCCACCTGGGTGATGATATTGGTATGATAGATATTAGTAAATGATACCCACCTGGGTAATGATATTGGTATGATAGATATTAGTAAATGATACCCACCTGGGTAATGATATTGGTATGATAGATATTAGTAAATTATACCCACCTGGGTAATGATATTGGTATGATAGATATGAGTACATTCAGATAGTTGAACGCTTACTCCACTAAGGCTGTAACGGTAATGGATGAACATCGTCAGAAAAAATAAAATAAATAACGCCCAAAAAAACGTTAAAATAGGCATACATTAATTATTATGGGGGGGGGGGTGAATGTACGCCAATCCTCCACCCCCCCCAAATAGCCCTATACACCAGCATTGTGCATGTATTTATATACTGTAAGGAGACTTGTATTTTGGCTACCCGATGACATCAAATTCCTATTATTCTAATCTCTCCAGCCTGGGTGTCAGTCTGTTTCTGCCGTGTTGTCAACTTCCTATTACTCTAATCTCTCCAGCCTGGGTGTCAGTCTGTTTCTGCCGTGTTGTCAACTCCTCATGGGACTTTCAATGGAGTATGCAAAGGGACAAGAGTCCAACCAGATGTGCACTAGTATACTCTGTCCCAGCACGCTTCCTGGTTGGCTTGGTTCTGACTCTCTCATTGGTTCTGTACCCTCTCCAGTCCAGCGGTTGTGTTGGTGTCAGCCATTGGCTCCCTGGTGTTGATCATTGCCCTGGCCTTCTACAGACATCAACACCCCATTAACCTGTACCTGCTTGCCGCATTCGTAAGTTCTGGTTTGCACCGAATGTATCCCAAATGGCACCCTATTCCCTATATAGTGCACTACTTTTGATCCAGGGCCCATAGGGTTCTGGTCGAAAGTAGCGCATAGGGAATAGTGGCCCTGGTTAAAAGTAGTGCCACGATGTAATGAGTTTGTTTAAGCTTAACATGGTTTTCTTTCTCTCTTTCAGACTCTGTTGGAGTCGGTGTCTGTTGCTACCGCAGGTGAGTTCTGCCTTTTGCTTGATGTTGATTCATCTTTTGAGAAGTTTTCTTATCTTTTTAGTTCAAAATATCCACCGCTCCTATATAAATTATAAATGATATTCACGTCTCAATAAATAATCAATTAGTTCATCTACTGTGAGACACCTGTGACCTCATTAGTAATATGATTATTCATAGTTTATTATTCCCCTCAGGAAATATCGACCCCCCCCCCCCCCTTACTGTGTTTCCATAGCAACACCACAGGCTTCACTCCCTGCCTGCATCCGACATGGCATCCTATTCACTATATAGGGAATAAGGTGCACTAATTAGTGCCCTTTATAGGGAATAGGGTGCACTAATTAGTGCCCTTTATAGGGAATAAGGTGCACTAATTAGTGCCCTTTATAGGGAATAGGGTGCACTAATTAGTGCCCTTTATAGGGAATAGGGTGCACTAATTAGTGCCCTTTATAGGGAATAGGGTGCACTAATTAGTGCCCTTTATAGGGAATAGGGTGCACTAATTAGTGCCCTTTATAGGGAATAGGGTGCACTAATTAGTGCCCTTTATAGGGAATCGGGTGCACTAATTAGTGCCCTTTATAGGGAATCGGGTGCACTAATTAGTGCCCTTTATAGGGAATAGGGTGCACTAATTAGTGCCCTTTATAGGAAATACGTTTCAATTTCAGACGCAGTCCTCGTTGTTTGTTCCCTCCTATACATTGTGAACCAGGCATGTGTTTGTGTTGTTGTCTCTGTAGTGACCTTCTATGAGTATTCCATCGTGCTCCAGGCCTTCTTCCTCACAGCAGCTGTGTTCCTTGGGCTGACTGCCTACACCTTCCAGTCTAAGAGAGACTTCAGTAAACTGGGAGCTGGGTAAGAGGCCTTAAACTCCTCTCATAGACACGGCTGTGTCTGAAATTAACACCCTCTTTTTCAACAGTGGTGCACTATGTAGGGAATAGGGTCACATATATATTAGATATATTACCTATTTATTATAGCTGTTACAGATATATTACCTATTTATTATAGCTGTTACAGATATATTACCTATTTATTATAGCTGTTACAGATATATTACCTATTTATTATAGCTGTTACAGATATATTACCTATTTATTATAGCTGTTACAGATATATTACCTATTTATTATAGCTGCTACACTGTTACAGATATATTACCTATTTATTATAGCTGTTACAGATATATTACCTATTTATTATAGCTGTTACACTGTTACAGATATATTACCTATTTATTATAGCTGTTACACTGTTACAGATATATTACCTATTTATTATAGCTGTTACAGATATATTACCTATTTATTATAGCTGTTACACTGTTACAGATATATTACCTATTTATTATAGCTGTTACAGATATATTACCTATTTATTATAGCTGCTACACTGTTACAGATATATTACCTATTTATTATAGCTGTTACAAATATATTACCTATTTATTATAGCTGTTACAGATATATTACCTATTTATTATAGCTGTTACAGATATATTACCTATTTATTATAGCTGTTACAGATATATTACCTATTTATTATAGCTGTTACAGATATATTACCTATTTATTATAGCTGTTACAGATATATTACCTATTTATTATAGCTGTTACAGATATATTACCTATTTATTATAGCTGTTACAGATATATTACCTATTTATTATAGCTGTTACAGATATATTACCTATTTATTATAGCTGTTACACTGTTACAGATATATTACCTATTTATTATAGCTGTTACAGATATATTACCTATTTATTATAGCTGTTACACTGTTACAGATATATTACCTATTTATTATAGCTGTTACAGATATATTACCTATTTATTATAGCTGCTACACTGTTACAGATATATTACCTATTTATTATAGCTGTTACAGATATATTACCTATTTATTATAGCTGTTACAGATATATTACCTATTTATTATAGCTGTTACAGATATATTACCTATTTATTATAGCTGTTACAGATATATTACCTATTTATTCTAGCTGTTACAGATATATTACCTATTTATTATAGCTGTTACACTGTTACAGATATATTACCTATTTATTATAGCTGCTACAGATATATTACCTATTTATTATAGCTGTTACAGATATATTACCTATTTATTATAGCTGTTACAGATATATTACCTATTTATTATAGCTGTTACACTGTTACAGATATATTACCTATTTATTATAGCTGTTACAGATATATTACCTATTTATTATAGCTGTTACACTGTTACAGATATATTACCTATTTATTATAGCTGTTACAGATATATTACCTATTTATTATAGCTGCTACAGATATATTACCTATTTATTATAGCTGTTACAGATATATTACCTATTTATTATAGCTGTTACAGATATATTACCTATTTATTATAGCTGTTACACTGTTACAGATATATTACCTATTTATTATAGCTGTTACAGATATATTACCTATTTATTATAGCTGTTACATATATATTACCTATTTATTATAGTTGTTACAGATATATTACCTATTTATTATAGCTGCTACAGATATATTACCTATTTATTATAGCTGTTACAGATATATTACCTATTTATTATAGCTGCTACAGATATATTACCTATTTATTATAGCTGTTACAGATATATTACCTATTTATTATAGCTGTTACACTGTTACAGATATATTACCTATTTATTATAGCTGTTACAGATATATTACCTATTTATTATAGCTGTTACAGATATATTACCTATTTATTATAGCTGTTACAGATATATTACCTATTTATTATAGCTGTTACAGATATATTACCTATTTATTATAGCTGCTACACTGTTACAGATATATTACCTATTTATTATAGCTGCTACAGATATATTACCTATTTATTATAGCTGTTACAGATATATTACCTATTTATTATAGCTGTTACAGATATATTACCTATTTATTATAGCTGTTACAGATATATTACCTATTTATTATAGCTGCTACAGATATATTACCTATTTATTATAGCTGTTACAGATATATTACCTATTTATTATAGCTGTTACACTGTTACAGATATATTACCTATTTATTATAGCTGTTACAGATATATTACCTATTTATTATAGCTGTTACATATATATTACCTATTTATTATAGTTGTTACAGATATATTACCTATTTATTATAGCTGCTACAGATATATTACCTATTTATTATAGCTGTTACAGATATATTACCTATTTATTATAGCTGCTACAGATATATTACCTATTTATTATAGCTGTTACAGATATATTACCAATGTGTTTTTAGAGGTTATTTCTAAACACCAAGCATGGTCTCAGGTTTGTTAGTGCTGTCTTGATGACAACGTCCACAGGAGCCACTAACACCCCTCCTTGATAAAGCTTCACCCACAACTGTATGGTTGTCAACTACAGACAGAGTGTAATAGGTACCTGCTGGTTGAACGCTAGGGACAGAATCTGAATCTTCACTGTGTTCCAGACTGTTCTCCGGCCTGTGGATCCTGATCATCGCTGGTTTCATGAAGGTGAGTTTCGTCCTTTTTACAGTTTCTGTTTACTGTTAAAATTCTGTTTTCCTTCAGGTAGTGGTTACTACAGTAGAGGTGGTTTCAGGTAGAGTTGGTTTCAGGTAGTGGTTACTACAGTAGAGGTGGTTTCTGGTAGAGTTGGTTTCAGGTAGTGGTTACTACGGTAGAGGTGGTTTCAGGTAGTGGTTACTATGGTAGAGGTGGTTTCAGGTAGTGGTTACTACAGTAGAGGTGGTTTCAGGTAGTGGTTACTACAGTAGAGGTGGTTTCAGGTAGTGGTTACTATGGTAGAGGTGGTTTCAGGTAGTGGTTACTACGGTAGAGGTGGTTACTACAGTAGAGGTGGTTTCAGGTAGTGGTTACTACGGTAGAGGTGGTTTCAGGTAGTGGTTACTACAGTAGAGGTGGTTTCAGGTAGTGGTTACTATGGTAGAGGTCGTTTAAGGTAGTGGTTACTACAGTAGAGGTGGTTTCAGGTAGTGGTTACTACAGTAGAGGTGGTTTCAGGTAGTGGTTACTACAGTAGAGGTGGTTTCTGGTAGTGGTTTCTACAGTAGAGGTGGTTACTACAGTAGAGGTGGTTTCTGGTAGTGGTTTCTACAGTAGAGGTGGTTACTACAGTAGAGGTGGTTTCTGGTAGTGGTTTCTACAGTAGAGGTGGTTACTACAGTAGAGGTGGTTTCAGGTAGTGGTTACTACAGTAGAGGTGGTTTCAGGTAGTGGTTACTACAGTAGAGGTGGTTTCAGGTAGTGGTTACTACAGTAGAGGTGGTTTCAGGTAGTGGTTACTACAGTAGAGGTGGTTTCAGGTAGTGGTTACTACGGTAGAGGTGGTTTCAGGTAGTGGTTACTACGGTAGAGGTGGTTACTACAGTAGAGGTGGTTTCAGGTAGTGGTTACTACAGTAGAGGTGGTTTCTGGTAGTGGTTACTACAGTAGAGGTGGTTTCATGTAGTGGTTACTATGGTAGAGGTGGTTACTACAGTAGAGGTGGTTTCAGGTAGTGGTTACTACAGTAGAGGTGGTTTCATGTAGTGGTTACTATGGTAGAGGTGGTTACTACAGTAGAGGTGGTTTCAGGTAGTGGTTATTATGGTAGAGGTGGTTTCTGGTAGTGGTTACTATGGTAGAGGTGGTTTCTGGTAGTGGTTACTATGGTAGAGGTGGTTACTACAGTAGAGGTGGTTTCAGGTAGTGGTTACTACAGTAGAGGTGGTTTCAGGTAGTGGTTACTATGGTAGAGGTGGTTTCAGGTAGTGGTTACTACAGTAGAGGTGGTTTCATGTAGTGGTTACTATGGTAGAGGTGGTTACTACAGTAGAGGTGGTTTCATGTAGTGGTTACTATGGTAGAGGTGGTTTCAGGTAGTGGTTTCTACAGTAGAGGTGGTTTCTGGTAGTGGTTACTACAGTAGAGGTGGTTTCAGGTAGTGGTTACTACAGTAGAGGTGGTTTCTGGTAGTGGTTACTACAGTAGAGGTGGTTTCATGTAGTGGTTACTATGGTAGAGGTGGTTACTACAGTAGAGGTGGTTTCATGTAGTGGTTACTATGGTAGAGGTGGTTTCAGGTAGTGGTTACAACAGTAGAGGTGGTTTCTGGTAGTGGTTACTACAGTAGAGGTGGTTTCTGGTAGTGGTTACTACAGTAGAGGTGGTTTCATGTAGTGGTTACTATGGTAGAGGTGGTTACTACAGTAGAGGTGGTTTCAGGTAGTGGTTACTACAGTAGAGGTGGTTTCATGTAGTGGTTACTATGGTAGAGGTGGTTACTACAGTAGAGGTGGTTTCAGGTAGTGGTTACTACAGTAGAGGTGGTTTCATGTAGTGGTTACTATGGTAGAGGTGGTTACTACAGTAGAGGTGGTTTCAGGTAGTGGTTACTATGGTAGAGGTGGTTTCAGGTAGTGGTTACTATGGTAGAGGTGGTTTCAGGTAGTGGTTACTACAGTAGAGGTGGTTTCAGGTAGTGGTTACTACAGTAGAGGTGGTTACTACAGTAGAGGTGGTTACTACAGTAGAGGTGGTTACTACAGTAGAGGTGGTTTCAGGTAGTGGTTACTACAGTAGAGGTGGTTTCTGGTAGTGGTTACTACAGTAGAGGTGGTTTCTGGTAGTGGTTACTACAGTAGAGGTGGTTTCAGGTAGTGGTTACTACAGTAGAGGTGGTTTCAGGTAGTGGTTACTACAGTAGAGGTGGTTTCTGGTAGTGGTTACTACAGTAGAGGTGGTTTCGGCTAGTGGTTACTACAGTAGAGGTGGTTACTACAGTAGAGGTGGTTTCTGGTAGTGGTTACTACAGTAGAGGTGGTTACTACGGTAGAGGTGGTTTCAGGTAGTGGTTACTATGGTAGAGGTGGTTACTACGGTAGAGGTGGTTTCAGGTAGTGGTTACTACAGTAGAGGTGGTTTCAGGTAGTGGTTACTACAGTAGAGGTGGTTTCTGGTAGTGGTTACTACAGTAGAGGTGGTTTCAGGTAGTGGTTACTACAGTAGAGGTGGTTTCAGGTAGTGGTTACTACAGTAGAGGTGGTTTCAGGTAGTGGTTACTACAGTAGAGGTGGTTTCAGGTAGTGGTTACTACAGTAGAGGTGGTTACTACAGTAGAGGTGGTTTCAGGTAGTGGTTACTACGGTAGAGGTGGTTACTACAGTAGAGGTGGTTTCAGGTAGTGGTTACTACAGTAGAGGTGGTTACTACAGTAGAGGTGGTTTCAGGTAGTGGTTACTATGGTAAAGGTGGTTACTACAGTAGAGGTGGTTTCAGGTAGTGGTTACTACGGTAGAGGTGGTTACTACGGTAGAGGTGGTTTCAGGTAGTGGTTACTACAGTAGAGGTGGTTTCAGGTAGTGGCTACTACAGTAGAGGTGGTTTCAGGTAGTGGTTACTACAGTAGAGGTGGTTTCAGGTAGTGGTTACTACGGCAGAGGTGGTTTCAGGTAGCGGTTACTACAGTAGAGGTGGTTTCAGGTAGTGGTTACTACAGTAGAGGTGGTTTCAGGTAGTGGTTACTACAGTAGAGGTGGTTTCAGGTAGTGGTTACTACAGTAGAGGTGGTTTCAGGTAGTGGTTACTACAGTAGAGGTGGTTTCAGGTAGTGGTTACTACAGTAGAGGTGGTTACTACGGTAGAGGTGGTTTCTGGTAGTGGTTACTATGGTAGAGGTGGTTTCTGGTAGTGGTTACTACAGTAGAGGTGGTTTCTGGTAGTGGTTACTATGGTAGAGGTGGTTACTACAGTAGAGGTGGTTTCAGGTAGTGGTTACTACAGTAGAGGTGGTTTCAGGTAGTGGTTACTACAGTAGAGGTGGTTTCAGGTAGTGGTTACTACAGTAGAGGTGGTTTCAGGTAGTGGTTACTATGGTAGAGGTGGTTTCAGGTAGTGGTTACTACAGTAGAGGTGGTTACTACAGTAGAGGTGGTTTCTGGTAGTGGTTACTACAGTAGAGGTGGTTTCAGGTAGTGGTTACGACAGTAGAGGTGGTTTCTGGTAGTGGTTACTATGGTAGAGGTGGTTTCAGGTAGTGGTTACTACAGTAGAGGTGGTTACTACAGTAGAGGTGGTTACTACAGTAGAGGTGGTTACTACAGTAGAGGTGGTTACTACAGTAGAGGTGGTTACTACAGTAGAGGTGGTTACTACAGTAGAGGTGGTTTCAGGTAGTGGTTACTACAGTAGAGGTGGTTTCAGGTAGTGGTTACTACAGTAGAGGTGGTTTCAGGTAGTGGTTACTACAGTAGAGGTGGTTTCAGGTAGTGGTTACTATGGTAGAGGTGGTTTCAGGTAGTGGTTACTACAGTAGAGGTGGTTACTACAGTAGAGGTGGTTTCTGGTAGTGGTTACTACAGTAGAGGTGGTTTCTGGTAGTGGTTACTACAGTAGAGGTGGTTTCAGGTAGTGGTTACGACAGTAGAGGTGGTTTCTGGTAGTGGTTACTACAGTAGAGGTGGTTTCAGGTAGTGGTTACTACAGTAGAGGTGGTTTCAGGTAGTGGTTACGACAGTAGAGGTGGTTTCTGGTAGTGGTTACTATGGTAGAGGTGGTTACTACAGTAGAGGTGGTTACTACAGTAGAGGTGGTTACTACAGTAGAGGTGGTTACTACAGTAGAGGTGGTTACTACAGTAGAGGTGGTTTCAGGTAGTGGTTACTACAGTAGAGGTGGTTTCAGGTAGTGGTTACTACAGTAGAGGTGGTTTCAGGTAGTGGTTACTACAGTAGAGGTGGTTTCAGGTAGTGGTTACTACGGTAGAGGTGGTTTCTGGTAGTGGTTACTACGGTAGAGGTGGTTACTACAGTAGAGGTGGTTTCAGGTAATGGTTACTATGGTAGAGGTGGTTACTACAGTAGAGGTGGTTTCTGGTACTGGTTACTATGGTAGAGGTGGTTTCTGGTAGTGGTTACTACGGTAGAGGTGGTTACTACAGTAGAGGTGGTTTCAGGTAGTGGTTACTATGGTAGAGGTGGTTACTACAGTAGAGGTGGTTTCAGGTAGTGGTTACTACAGTAGAGGTGGTTACTACAGTAGAGGTGGTTTCTGGTAGTGGTTACTACAGTAGAGGTGGTTTCAGGTAGTGGTTACTATGGTAGAGGTGGTTACTACAGTAGAGGTGGTTTCTGGTACTGGTTACTATGGTAGAGGTGGTTTCAGGTAGTGGTTACTACAGTAGAGGTGGTTTCAGGTAGTGGTTACTACAGTAGAGGTGGTTTCAGGTAGTGGTTACTATGGTAGAGGTGGTTACTACAGTAGAGGTGGTTTCTGGTAGTTGTTACTACAGTAGAGGTGGTTACTACAGTAGAGGTGGTTTCTGGTAGTGGTTACTACAGTAGAGGTGGTTTCTGGTAGTGGTTACTATGGTAGAGGTGGTTTCAGGTAGTGGTTACTACAGTAGAGGTGGTTTCAGGTAGTGGTTACTACAGTAGAGGTGGTTTCAGGTAGTGGTTTCTACAGTAGAGGTGGTTTCTGGTAGTGGTTACTACAGTAGAGGTGGTTTCAGGTAGTGGTTACTATGGTAGAGGTGGTTACTACAGTAGAGGTGGTTTCTGGTAGTGGTTACTATGGTAGAGGTAGGTCATTACCATTCTTTTCAACATCCATTATCTCTTCATTTTCCATTACTTTTCTTCTATGTAGTCATTCCTCATTAACGCCTTGTCAGTCAGTCATCCATCTATCATCCGTCCATTCAGACATCCTTAATCTATCTATCCAGTCAGTCATCCATCTATCATCCGTCCATTCAGACATCCTTAATCCATCCGTCAGTCAATCATCCATCTATCATCCGTCCATTCAGACATCCTTAATCCATCCGTCAGTCAGTCATCCATCTATCATCCGTCCATTCAGACATCCTTAATCCATCCGCCAGTCAATCCATCTATCATCCGTCCATTCAGACATCCTTAATCTATCTATCCAGTCAGTCATCCATCTATCATCCGTCCATTCAGACATCCTTAATCCATCCGTCAGTCAATCATCCATCTATCATCCGTCCATTCAGACATCCTTAATCTATCCGTCAGTCAGTCATCCATCTATCATCCGTCCATTCAGACATCCTTAATCTATCCGTCAGTCAGTCATCCATCTATCATCCATCCATTCAGACATCCTTAATCTATCCGTCAGTCAGTCATCCATCTATCATCCATCCATTCAGACATCCTTAATCCATCCGCCAGTCAATCCATCTATCATCCGTCCATTCAGACATCCTTAATCTATCTATCCAGTCAGTCATCCATCTATCATCCGTCCATTCAGACATCCTTAATCTATCTATCCAGTCAGTCATCCATCTATCATCCGTCCATTCAGACATCCTTAATCCATCCGTCAGTCAATCATCCATCTATCATCCGTCCATTCAGACATCCTTAATCTATCCGTCAGTCAGTCATCCATCTATCATCCGTCCATTCAGACATCCTTAATCTATCCGTCAGTCAGTCATCCATCTATCATCCATCCATTCAGACATCCTTAATCTATCCGTCAGTCAGTCATCCATCTATCATCCATCCATTCAGACATCCTTAATCCATCCGCCAGTCAATCCATCTATCATCCGTCCATTCAGACATCCTTAATCTATCTATCCAGTCAGTCATCCATCTATCATCCGTCCATTCAGACATCCTTAATCTATCCTTCAGTCAGTCATCCATCTATCATCCGTCCATTCAGACATCCTTAATCTATCCGTCAGTCAGTCATCCATCTATCATCCTTCCATTCAGACATCCTTAATCTATCCATCAGTCAGTCATCCATCTATCATCCTTCCATTCAGACATCCTTAATCTATCCGTCAGTCAATCATCCATCTATCATCCGTCCATTCAGACATCCTTAATCTATCCGTCAGTCAATCATCCATCTATCATCCGTCCATTCAGACATCCTTAATCCATCCGTCAGTCAATCCATCTATCATCCGTCCATTCAGACATCCTTAATCCATCCGTCAGTCAATCATCCATCCACAGTTTAATCTGAGTCTCCTCTCTCTCCTCTCCTCTCCTCTCCCTCCTCCTCTCCCCCAGCTCTTCTTCCAGAACGACACAGTGGAGCTGTTGTTTGCTGGTGCGGGAGCTCTGTTGTTCTGTGGCTTCATCATCTACGACACCCACCTCCTGATGCACCAGCTGTCCCCTGAGGAGCACGTCCTGGCCTCCATTAACCTGTACCTGGACATCGTTAACCTCTTCCTGCACATCCTCCGCATGCTGGACTCCATGAAGAAAAACTGACCTTCTATTCCCTCATTTAGTACACTACACACTATTACCTCATTTAGTGCACTACGTTTTGACCAGGGCCCTGTATGAACGTAGTGCACCGTAAAGGGAATAGTGTGTGGTTTGGGACTCTGCCCCCGATTTAGGTGATCAGCTGCTTAGCTCACAGGGTGACTTGGGATCGATTCAGTTCTCAATTCAGTAACATTTTCTTGTAATTATTTATAAAATCCTCATAGAAAAGAAAATTGATATTTATCGATTCACCTCCCATGAATTGAAAACTGATTTGCCCTCCATCTCTGATAGCCGACCCTGCTGTAGATCCTTCCAGTGATTGTGAAACATGAACCCACGCCGTCTAAGTTTAACCCCTGGAGATAATATTATATTATAACCTGTGCCATTTTGTGTTTTTTATCATTTTGGACTTAATGCTGTTTTTGTTCTCATACTGTTTATTATTCTGAATGTAAAACAAACACACAAAAAATCATATTTAATTGTGTGTTGCTCGCTCAGTGAATGATTCCTTTCTGAATATTCAAGCGTACGAATTATGGAAGGTTGTGATGGTGTAAGAAAGCAGAACACATTTCTTAGGAAAGTACTTCGTTCTACTTTAGTTTTAACTTCCATCCCCCTCGCTTGCTGGTATACTGAATAAACTGGCCATGATCATTGTAGAAAGACTTGAATAGTAGTCACAGTAAAGTTTTATAAAAATACACTATTCTCTACTATTGACTTCACCAGAGAAAAAGTATCACATAGCAACCTATTCCCTATATAGTGCACTACTTTTGACCAGGGTGCGTGTCCCAAATGGGTCCCTATTCCCTATATAGTGCACTACTTTTGACCAGGGTCCGCATCCCAAATGGGACCCTATTCCCTATATAGTGCACTACTTTTGACCAAAGCCCTATGGGTCATTTGATGACAGAGATTTGATATGCCAGCAAACAGAGGGATCCTCTGGGACCAGGAAACATGTTCAACCAGTTAGCTGGTGGGCAGAACCATGTACAGTAGAACACTACCACATCAGATGTCAGGAAAGGGAATCTGAAGAACACGACAGGTCTGAACACCAAGAGGTTTCCATTAGACATCATGTAAATACTATTGAAGAGATTTTACTAGGCTCTATATTCTGTTTCCTCAAGTCATTCATTTATTAACAAACCTGCAAGTTGCAATACAAATTGTCACGTGGAATGTAAAGTAGTTGCACATCTATTTGGTGAACTGTGAATCAACCGTCAATTGTATATGCTTTGATTTCTTGATTAAATTGTAAAGTGGAGTGTTTTAAATTTTCATGTAGGTACGTCTGCTTCCTCTAACTCAGTAGAACCAGTTATACCACTAGACCAGGTGAACACTCACCTGTATAGAACCAGTTATACCACTAGACCAGGTGAACACTCACCTGTATAGAACCAGTTATACCACTAGACCAGGTGAACACTCACCTGTATAGAACCAGTTATACCACTAGACCAGGTGAATTCTCACCTGTACAGAACCAGTTATACCACTAGACCAGGTGAACACTCACCTGTACAGAACAAGTTATACCACTAGACCAGGTGAACACTCACCTGCATAGAACCAGTTATACCACTAGACCAGGTGAACACTCACCTGTATAAAACCAGTTATACCACTAGACCAGGTGAACACTCACCTGTATAGAACCAGTTATACCACTAGACCAGGTGAACACTCACCTGTATAGAACCAGTTATACCACTAGACCAGGTGAACACTCACATGTATAGAACCAGTTATACCACTAGACCAGGTGAACACTCACCTGTACAGAACCAGTTACACCACTAGACCAGGTGAACACTCACCTGTATAGAACCAGTTATACCACTAGACCAGGTGAACACTCACCTGTATAGAACCTGTTATACCACTAGACCAGGTGAACACTCACATGTATAGAACCAGTTATACCACTAGACCAGGTGAACACTCACCTGTACAGAACCAGTTACACCACTAGACCAGGTGAACACTCACCTGTATAGAACCAGTTATACCACTAGACCAGGTGAACACTCACCTGTATAGAACCAGTTATACCACTAGACCATGGGGAACACTCACCTGTATAGAACCAGTTATACCACTAGACCAGGTGAACACTCACCTGTATAGAACCTGTTATACCACTAGACCAGGTGAACACTCACCTCTACAGAACCAGTTATACCAATAGACCAGGTGAACACTCACCTGTACAGAACCAGTTATACCACTAGACCAGGTGAACACTCACCTCTACAGAACCCGTTATACCACTAGACCAGGTGAACACTCACCTGTATAGAACCAGTTATACCACTAGACCAGGTGAACACTCACCTGTATAGAACCAGTTATACCACTAGACCAGGTGAACACTCACCTGTATAGAACCAGTTATACCACTAGACCAGGTGAATTCTCACCTGTACAGAACCAGTTATACCACTAGACCAGGTGAACACTCACCTGTACAGAACAAGTTATACCACTAGACCAGGTGAACACTCACCTGCATAGAACCAGTTATACCACTAGACCAGGTGAACACTCACCTGTATAAAACCAGTTATACCACTAGACCAGGTGAACACTCACCTGTATAGAACCAGTTATACCACTAGACCAGGTGAACACTCACCTGTATAGAACCAGTTATACCACTAGACCAGGTGAACACTCACATGTATAGAACCAGTTATACCACTAGACCAGGTGAACACTCACCTGTACAGAACCAGTTACACCACTAGACCAGGTGAACACTCACCTGTATAGAACCAGTTATACCACTAGACCAGGTGAACACTCACCTGTATAGAACCTGTTATACCACTAGACCAGGTGAACACTCACATGTATAGAACCAGTTATACCACTAGACCAGGTGAACACTCACCTGTACAGAACCAGTTACACCACTAGACCAGGTGAACACTCACCTGTATAGAACCAGTTATACCACTAGACCAGGTGAACACTCACCTGTATAGAACCAGTTATACCACTAGACCATGGGGAACACTCACCTGTATAGAACCAGTTATACCACTAGACCAGGTGAACACTCACCTGTATAGAACCTGTTATACCACTAGACCAGGTGAACACTCACCTCTACAGAACCAGTTATACCAATAGACCAGGTGAACACTCACCTGTACAGAACCAGTTATACCACTAGACCAGGTGAACACTCACCTCTACAGAACCCGTTATACCACTAGACCAGGTGAACACTCACCTGTATAGAACCAGTTATACCACTAGACCAGGTGAACACTCACCTGTATAGAACCAGTTATACCACTAGACCAGGTGAACACTCACCTGTATAGAACCAGTTATACCACTAGACCAGGTGAATTCTCACCTGTACAGAACCAGTTATACCACTAGACCAGGTGAACACTCACCTGTACAGAACAAGTTATACCACTAGACCAGGTGAACACTCACCTGCATAGAACCAGTTATACCACTAGACCAGGTGAACACTCACCTGTATAAAACCAGTTATACCACTAGACCAGGTGAACACTCACCTGTATAGAACCAGTTATACCACTAGACCAGGTGAACACTCACCTGTATAGAACCAGTTATACCACTAGACCAGGTGAACACTCACATGTATAGAACCAGTTATACCACTAGACCAGGTGAACACTCACCTGTACAGAACCAGTTACACCACTAGACCAGGTGAACACTCACCTGTATAGAACCAGTTATACCACTAGACCAGGTGAACACTCACCTGTATAGAACCTGTTATACCACTAGACCAGGTGAACACTCACATGTATAGAACCAGTTATACCACTAGACCAGGTGAACACTCACCTGTACAGAACCAGTTACACCACTAGACCAGGTGAACACTCACCTGTATAGAACCAGTTATACCACTAGACCAGGTGAACACTCACCTGTATAGAACCAGTTATACCACTAGACCATGGGGAACACTCACCTGTATAGAACCAGTTATACCACTAGACCAGGTGAACACTCACCTGTATAGAACCTGTTATACCACTAGACCAGGTGAACACTCACCTCTACAGAACCAGTTATACCAATAGACCAGGTGAACACTCACCTGTACAGAACCAGTTATACCACTAGACCAGGTGAACACTCACCTCTACAGAACCCGTTATACCACTAGACCAGGTGAACACTCACCTGTATAGAACCAGTTATACCACTAGACCAGGTGAACACTCACCTGTATAGAACCAGTTATACCACTAGACCAGGTGAACACTCACCTGTATAGAACCAGTTATACCACTAGACCAGGTGAACACTCACCTGTATAGGACCAGTTATACCACTAGACCAGGTGAACACTCACCTCTACAGAACCAGTTATACCACTAGACCAGGTGAACACTCACCTCTACAGAACCAGTTATACCACTAGACCAGGTGAACACTCACCTGTATAGAACCAGTTATACCACTAGACCAGGTGAACACTCACCTGTACAGAACCAGTTATACCACTAGACCAGGTGAACACTCACCTGTATAGCACCAGTTATACCACTAGACCAGGTGAACGCACCGACAGTGTTTTGCAAAAGTATTCAGACCCTTTTGGATTATTTTACATTTTATTGTTTTACAAATTGGAATTAAAATGGATTTGTCTTTTTTTTCATCAATAATCTACACAAAATACTCTGCGATGTCAAAGTGGAAGAAAAATAAATGCATAACTAAAATATAATAAGTATTCAGCCGCTTTGTTTAAGCAAACATAAAATTAGTTCAGGAGTAAAATGTGGTTTAACAAAACACATAATAAGTGACATGGACTCACTGTGTGAAATAATAGAGGTTAACAACGGCTTCCTTGTCTTTAAGCCTGGTGGTGTCTGCATCATGGTATGGGTATGCTTGCCATTGGCAAATACTGTGGAGTTTTTCAGGATAAAAAGAACCGAGATGGAGCTAAGCACAGGCAAAATCCTAGAGGGGGAAAAAACCTGCTTCAGTCTGCTTTACACCAGAGACTGAGAGAGGAATTCAACTTTCAGCAGGACAATAACCTACAACACAAAGCCACATCTACACAGGAGTGGCTTACCAAGGAGACGGTGAAGGTTCCTGAGTGGCCAAGTTACAGTTTTGACTTAAATCTGCTTAAGAATCCATGGCAAGACTTGAACATTGCTGTCCTAGCCATGATCCCCAACATCTTGACAGAACTTGAAGATTTAAAAAAAATAATAATGGGCAAATATTGTACAGTCCAGGTATGTAAAGCTCTTAGAGACTTACCCAGAAAGACTCACAGCTGGAATCAATGCCAAAGGTGATTCAAACAGGTGTTGACTCAGGGAGCTGAATAATAACACAACAACTATATTTTAGTTATAAAAACATTTATTCATCAATTTTTTTTTTTTAATCTTCCACTTTGACCTTAGAGTATTTTGTGTAGATTGTTGACATTAAATCCATTTTCATCCCACGTTGTAGCACCACACACCGTGAAGAAATCCAAGGGGTATGAATACTTCTGCAAGGCACTGAATATACGGTATAAACTATGTTTGGCTGATAAGTAGGAGCCGCCCCACTGTGTTGCTATGGTGAATAGGCTCTGTTATAATGTTTGGTCACAAGTTCCATTCAACCTGCTCTAAACCTAAATATGTTGTTCATACATTCCATACTTTGAGTGTTTTGAGGAAGGGAAAGGCTAGCCTGATCTCGTCTTGATGACCAAAGGAGTTGGTTAGACAGCACAAATAGTGCTGGGACCAGGCTAGGAAAAGGCTACATTTGGTCGACATGAAGCGCTGTGACCAATGAGTTCAGGGTAGGGACAAGTTCCATTCAGATGCTCTGGAGCTTCTAGAGTCACCAATGAGTTCAGGGTAGGGACAAGTTCCATTCAGATGCTCTGAGCTTCTAGAGTCACCAATGAGTTCAGGGTAGGGACAAGTTCCATTCAGATGCTCTGAGGTTCTAGAGTCACCAATGAGTTCAGGGTAGGGACAAGTTCCATTCAGATGCTCTGAGCTTCTAGAGTCACCAATGAGTTCAGGGTAGGGGCAAGTTCCATTCAGATGCTCTGGAGCTTCTAGAATCACCAATGAGTTCAGGGTAGGGACAAGTTCCATTCAGATGCTCTGAGCTTCTAGAGTCACCAATGAGTTCAGGGTAGGGACAAGTTCCATTCAGATGCTCTGAGCTTCTAGAGTCACCAATGAGTTCAGGATAGGGACAAGTTCCATTCAGATACTCTGAGCTTCTAGAGTCACCAATGAGTTCAGGATAGGGACAAGTTCCATTCAGATACTCTGAGCTTCTAGAGTCACCGATGAGTTCAGGGTAGGGACAAGTTCCATTCAGATACTCTGAGCTTCTAGAGTCACCAATGAGTTCAGGGTAGGGACAAGTTCCATTCAGATACTCTGAGCTTCTAGAGTCACCAATGAGTTCAGGGTAGGGACAAGTTCCATTCAGATGCTCTGAGCTTCTAGAATCACCAATGAGTTCAGGGTAGGGACAAGTTCCATTCAGATGCTCTGAGCTTCTAGAGTCACCAATGAGTTCAGGATAGGGACAAGTTCCATTCAGATGCTCTAAGCCAGTGGTATTCAAAATGTTTCAGTGGGGACCCCATTTTCTCCTCAAGAATTTATTGCGACCTCACCCCGTATAACCTTAAATTCATTGTTTTCACACCCTCATCAAAATGAAAAGAAACAAACAAATACATTTATTCAATAAACATTTAAAAATTATATTTTTCTTTATTTACATTTTTTTTATTTTTTGTCCCATACAATAATATGTACTCTTTATAATAATAAGTACTCTTAATTCGCGTCCCTACTGCAGTTCCCCGAACCTGACATTGACTTCCACTGTTCTAGAGCCACCAACGAGTTCAGAGCGGGGGGGGGGCAGTACATTTGGTCAACAGAAAGTCCATTATTCAGTGGCCTGTTATGCATAAAGCTTCTCAGAGTATGAGAGCTGATCTAGGATCAGGTCATCCCCCCCTGTCCATCTAATCTGATTCATTGTGATCTAAACGATACAACTGATCCTAGGTCAACACTCCTATTCTGAGACGGTTGATGAGTCCCAGCTCCTTCAGTAAGTCAGGCTGTTGTCTGAGGTCAGTCTTCAGTGACTCGGGGATGTCCAGTCTGCCGTAGTCCTCCTCTTCTACCAGATTACGGATTAGCATCAGACAACACTCCTGCAGAGAGTACACTGGAACACAGAGAGAAACAATGACGTCTGTGAAACTGTCAATACTCCTGGTCAGAGCTGGTCCCAGATCAGACAACACTCCTGCAGAGAGTACACTGGAACACACAGAGAAACAATGACGTCTGTGAAACTGTCAATACTCCTGGTCAGAGCTGGTCCCAGATCAGACAACACTCCTGGACAGAGCTGGTCCCAGATCTGTCAATAATCCTGGTCAGAACTGGTCCCAGGTCTGTCAATACACCTGGTCAGAGCTGGTCCCAGATCTGTCAATACTCCTGGTCAGAGCTGGTCCCAGATCTGTCAATACTCCTGGTCAGAGCTGGTCCCAGATCTGTCAATACTCCCTGGACAGAGCTGGTCCCAGGTCTGTCAACACTCTCGGACAGAGCTGGTCCCAGATCTGTCAACACTCCTGGTCAGAGCTGGTCCCAGGTCTGTCAACACTCCCTGGACAGAGTTGGTCCCAGATCTGTCAACATTCCCGGACAGAGCTGGTCCCAGATCTGTCAACACTCCCTGGACAGAGTTGGTCCCAGGTCTGTCAACACTCCCTGGACAGAGTTGGTCCCAGGTCTGTCAACATTCCCTGGACAGAGCTGGTCCCAGATCTGTCAACATTCCCGGACAGAGCTGGTCCCAGGTCTGTCAACACTCTCTGGACAGAGTTGGTCCCAGGTCTGTCAACATTCCCGGACAGAGCTGGTCCCATATCTGTCAACACTCCCTGGACAGAGTTGGTCCCAGGTCTGTCAACATTCCCGGACAGAGCTGGTCCCAGATCTGTCAATACCCCCTGGACAGAGTTGGTCCCAGGTCTGTCAACATTCCCGGACAGAGCTGGTCCCAGATCTGTCAACACTCTCTGGACAGAGCTGGTCCCAGATCTGTCAACATTCCCGGACAGAGCTGGTCCCAGGTCTGTCAACACTCCCTGGACAGAGTTGGTCCCAGGTCTGTCAACATTCCCGGACAGAGCTGGTCCCATATCTGTCAACACTCCCTGGACAGAGTTGGTCCCAGGTCTGTCAACATTCCCGGACAGAGCTGGTCCCAGATCTGTCAATACCCCCTGGACAGAGTTGGTCCCAGGTCTGTCAACATTCCCGGACAGAGCTGGTCCCAGATCTGTCAACACTCCCTGGACAGAGCTGGTCCCAGGTCTGTCAACATTCCCTGGACAGAGCTGGTCCCAGATCTGTCAACACTCCCTGGACAGAGTTGGTCCCAGGTCTGTCAACATTCCCGGACAGAGTTGGTCCCAGGTCTGTCAACATTCCCGGACAGAGTTGGTCCCAGATCTGTCAATACTCCCTGGACAGAGTTGGTCCCAGGTCTGTCAACATTCCCTGGACAGAGCTGGTCCCAGATCTGTCAACACTCCCTGGACAGAGTTGGTCCCAGGTCTGTCAACATTCCCGGACAGAGCTGGTCCCAGATCTGTCAATACTCCCTGGACAGAGTTGGTCCCAGGTCTGTCAACATTCCCGGACAGAGCTGGTCCCAGATCTGTCAACACTCCCTGGACAGAGCTGGTCCCAGGTCTGTCAACATTCCCGGACAGAGTTGGTCCCAGGTCTGTCAACATTCCTGGACAGAGTTGGTCCCAGATCTGTCAATACTCCCTGGACAGAGTTGGTCCCAGGTCTGTCAACACTCCCTGGACAGAGCTGGTCCCAGATCTGTCAACATTCCTGGACAGAGTTGGTCCCAGGTCTGTCAACACTCCCTGGACAGAGCTGGTCCCAGGTCTGTCAAAATTCCCGGACAGAGCTGGTCCCAGGTCTGTCAACATTCCCGGACAGAGCTGGTCCCAGATCTGTCAACATTCCCGGACAGAGCTGGTCCCAGATCTGTCAACATTCCCGGACAGAGCTGGTCCCAGATCTGTCAACACTCCCTGGACAGAGCTGGTCCCAGGTCTGTCAACATTCCCTGGACAGAGCTGGTCCCAGATCTGTCAACACTCCCTGGACAGAGTTGGTCCCAGGTCTGTCGACATTCCCGGACAGAGTTGGTCCCAGGTCTGTCAACATTCCCGGACAGAGTTGGTCCCAGATCTGTCAATACTCCCTGGACAGAGTTGGTCCCAGGTCTGTCAACATTCCCTGGACAGAGTTGGTCCCAGATCTGTCAACATTCCCGGACAGAGCTGGTCCCAGATCTGTCAACATTCCCGGACAGAGTTGGTCCCAGGTCTGTCAACACTCCCTGGACAGAGCTGGTCCCAGGTCTGTCAACATTCCCGGACAGAGTTGGTCCCAGGTCTGTCAACATTCCCTGGACAGAGCTGGTCCCAGATCTGTCAACACTCCCTGGACAGAGTTGGTCCCAGGTCTGTCAACATTCCCGGACAGAGTTGGTCCCAGGTCTGTCAACATTCCCTGGACAGAGCTGGTCCCAGATCTGTCAACACTCCCTGGACAGAGTTGGTCCCAGGTCTGACAACATTCCCTGGACAGAGCTGGTCCCAGATCTGTCAACACTCCTGGACAGAGCTGGTCCCAGATCTGTCAACACTCCTGGACAGAACTGGTCCCAGATCTGTCAACACTCCTGGACAGAGCTGGTCCCAGATCTGTCAACACTCCTGGACAGAGCTGGTCCCAGATCTGTCAACACTCCTGGACAGAACTGGTCCCAGATCTGTCAACACTCCTGGACAGAGCTGGTCCCAGGTCTGTCAACACTCCCTGGACAGAGCTGGTCCCAGGTCTGTCAACACTCCCTGGACAGAGCTGGTCCCAGGTCTGTCAACACTCCCTGGACAGAGCTGGTCCCAGGTCTGTCAACACTCCCTGGACAGAGCTGGTCCCAGGTCTGTCAACACTCCCTGGACAGAGTTGGTCCCAGGTCTGTCAACACTCCCTGGACAGAGCTGGTCCCAGGTCTGTCAACACTCCCTGGACAGAGCTGGTCCCAGGTCTGTCAACACTCCCTGGACAGAGCTGGTCCCAGGTCTGTCAACACTCCCTGGACAGAGCTGGTCCCAGATCTGTCAACACTCCCTGGACAGAGTTGGTCCCAGATCTGTCAACACTCCCGGACAGAGCTGGTCCCAGGTCTGTCAACACTCCCTGGACAGAGCTGGTCCCAGATCTATCAACACTCCCTGGACAGAGTTGGTCCCAGATCTGATTGTGCTTTTTGTCTACTCCATCGCCAAGCCAAATGATTTGTTACAACAATTCCATCAGGAGTTGGCCAGATCAAACAAGTAATGCATGTGTGGGTGGTGACACGAACAACAACTTGAGGGAAAGTCTCAATAGTCTAGGTTGTTTTCCTCTCCTTGTCTGTTGCCTAGGCCTACCATTTATTTATTTTTTAAACAGCCTATAGCAGCCTGGGACAGGGAAAATGTCAATGCTATTATTGGTTTGACTCCTTTATATCTAGGTGACAACGAGGAAAGGAAACGACAGCACTAGGAAGTGTAGTGTACAACAGGTGTCTGTCAACGGGGTTGATGAGAAGCAACATGGAGAGGGACACACCTGGGGTAGCTATGACAACATTCAGAAACTTGGGTTTACCATCCTCTTCATATTCGGTGGCAGCTGTTGGCATATAGACATCTTGCTGATTAGCTAAAAGTTTCGCCCCATTTCGAGAGGCTCTGAAAACCCATGGATGCGCTGCGGAGAGTGGAATGAGATGGAGGGAAATTACATGTCACGAACAATAGCTTTAGGCTATAGACTATAACTCGTTCAATTCAACATTTGGGAAAGGCCCATAGCTGAGTAATGCTTTGTTGGGGTATAACTGTCCTCTTGGTTCAACCCATAGCTAAATTACATGACATGTTAAACGTAATACAGATCAAGTATTTGAGTAACACAAGAAAGACATGAGGGAGGGACTCA
>NC_048579.1:74305789-74345789 GCF_013265735.2 Oncorhynchus mykiss | reverse complement strand
GATTCTCTGATCTTTAGACAGACAGACAGAGATTACCTATACAGACTCTGTTGACTCTCTGATCTTTAGACAGACAGACAGAGATTACCTATACAGACTCTGTTGATTCTCTGATCTTTAGACAGACATAGAGAGATTACCTATACAGACTCTGTTGATTCTCTGATCTTTAGACAGACAGAGAGAGATTACCTATACAGACTCTGTTGATTCTCTGATCTTTAGACAGAGAGAGAGATTACCTATACAGACTCTGTTGATTCTCTGATCTTTAGACAAACAGAGAGACAGACAGACAGACAGACAGACAGACAGACAGACAGACAGACAGACAGACAGACAGACAGACAGAGATTACCTATACAGACTCTATTGATTCTCTGATCTTTAGACAAACAGAGAGAGATTACCTATACAGACTCTGTTGATTCTCTGATCTTTAGACAAACAGAGAGAGATTACCTATACAGACTCTGTTGATTCTCTGATCTTTAGACAAACAGAGAAAGATTACCTATACAGACTCTGTTGATTCTCTGATCTTTAGACAAACAGAGAGAGATTACCTATACAGACTCTGTTAATTCTCTAATCTTTAGACAGACAGAGAGAGATTACCTATACAGACTCTGTTGATTCTCTGATCTTTAGACAGACAGAGAGAGATTACCTATACAGACTCTGTTGACTCTCTGATCTTTAGACAGACAGAGAGAGATTACCTATACAGACTCTGTTGATTCTCTGATCTTTAGACAGACAGAGAGAGATTACCTATACAGACTCTGTTGATTCTCTGATCTTTAGACAGACAGACAGAGATTACCTATACAGACTCTGTTGACTCTCTGATCTTTAGACAGACAGACAGAGATTACCTATACAGACTCTGTTGACTCTCTGATCTTTAGACAGACAGACAGAGATTACCTATACAGACTCTGTTGATTCTCTGATCTTTAGACAGACATAGAGAGATTACCTATACAGACTTTGTTGATTCTCTGATCTTTAGACAGACAGAGAGAGATTACCTATACAGACTCTGTTGATTCTCTGATCTTTAGAGAGACAGACAGAGATTACCTATACAGACTCTGTTGACTCTCTGATCTTTAGACAGACAGACAGAGATTACCTATACAGACTCTGTTGACTCTCTGATCTTTAGACAGACAGACAGAGATTACCTATACAGACTCTGTTGATTCTCTGATCTTTAGACAGACATAGAGAGATTACCTATACAGACTCTGTTGATTCTCTGATCTTTAGACAGACAGAGAGAGATTACCTATACAGACTCTGTTGATTCTCTGATCTTTAGACAGAGAGAGAGATTACCTATACAGACTCTGTTGATTCTCTGATCTTTAGACAAACAGAGAGACAGACAGACAGACAGACAGACAGACAGACAGACAGACAGACAGACAGACAGACAGAGATTACCTATACAGACTCTATTGATTCTCTGATCTTTAGACAAACAGAGAGAGATTACCTATACAGACTCTGTTGATTCTCTGATCTTTAGACAAACAGAGAGAGATTACCTATACAGACTCTGTTGATTCTCTGATCTTTAGACAAACAGAGAGAGATTACCTATACAGACTCTGTTGATTCTCTGATCTTTAGACAAACAGAGAGAGATTACCTATACAGACTCTGTTAATTCTCTGATCTTTAGACAGACAGAGAGAGATTACCTATACAGACTCTGTTGACTCTCTGATCTTTAGACAGACAGAGAGAGATTACCTATGCAGACTCTGTTGATTCTCTGATCTTTAGACAGACAGAGAGAGATTACCTATGCAGACTCTGTTGATTCTCTGATCTTTAGACAGACAGACAGAGATTACCTATACAGACTCTGTTGACTCTCTGATCTTTAGACAGACAGACAGAGATTACCTATACAGACTCTGTTGATTCTCTGATCTTTAGACAGACATAGAGAGATTACCTATACAGACTCTGTTGATTCTCTGATCTTTAGACAGACAGAGAGAGATTACCTATACAGACTCTGTTGATTCTCTGATCTTTAGACAAACAGAGAGACAGACAGACAGACAGACAGACAGACAGACAGACAGACAGACAGACAGACAGACAGACAGAGATTACCTATACAGACTCTATTGATTCTCTGATCTTTAGACAAACAGAGAGAGATTACCTATACAGACTGTTGATTCTCTGATCTTTAGACAAACAGAGAGAGATTACCTATACAGACTCTGTTGATTCTCTGATCTTTAGACAAACAGAGAGAGATTACCTATACAGACTCTGTTGATTCTCTGATCTTTAGACAAACAGAGAGAGATTACCTATACAGACTCTGTTAATTCTCTGATCTTTAGACAGACAGAGAGAGATTACCTATACAGACTCTGTTGACTCTCTGATCTTTAGACAGACAGAGAGAGATTACCTATGCAGACTCTGTTGATTCTCTGATCTTTAGACAGACAGAGAGAGATTACCTATACAGACTCTGTTGATTCTCTGATCTTTAGACAGACAGACAGAGATTACCTATACAGACTCTGTTGACTCTCTGATCTTTAGACAGACAGACAGAGATTACCTATACAGACTCTGTTGATTCTCTGATCTTTAGACAGACATAGAGAGATTACCTATACAGACTCTGTTGATTCTCTGATCTTTAGACAGACAGAGAGAGATTACCTATACAGACTCTGTTGATTCTCTGATCTTTAGACAAACAGAGAGACAGACAGACAGACAGACAGACAGACAGACAGACAGACAGACAGACAGACAGACAGACAGAGATTACCTATACAGACTCTATTGATTCTCTGATCTTTAGACAAACAGAGAGAGATTACCTATACAGACTGTTGATTCTCTGATCTTTAGACAAACAGAGAGAGATTACCTATACAGACTCTGTTGATTCTCTGATCTTTAGACAAACAGAGAGAGATTACCTATACAGACTCTGTTGATTCTCTGATCTTTAGACAAACAGAGAGAGATTACCTATACAGACTCTGTTAATTCTCTGATCTTTAGACAGACAGAGAGAGATTACCTATACAGACTCTGTTGACTCTCTGATCTTTAGACAGACAGAGAGAGATTACCTATGCAGACTCTGTTGATTCTCTGATCTTTAGACAGACAGAGAGAGATTACCTATACAGACTCTGTTGATTCTCTGATCTTTAGACAGACAGACAGAGATTACCTATACAGACTCTGTTGACTCTCTGATCTTTAGACAGACAGACAGAGATTACCTATACAGACTCTGTTGATTCTCTGATCTTTAGACAGACATAGAGAGATTACCTATACAGACTCTGTTGATTCTCTGATCTTTAGACAGACAGAGAGAGATTACCAATACAGACTCTGTTGATTCTCTGATCTTTAGACAGAGAGAGAGATTACCTATACAGACTCTGTTGATTCTCTGATCTTTAGACAAACAGAGAGACAGACAGACAGACAGACAGACAGACAGACAGAGATTACCTATACAGACTCTATTGATTCTCTGATCTTTAGACAAACAGAGAGAGATTACCTATACAGACTCTGTTGATTCTCGGATCTTTAGACAAACAGAGAGAGATTACCTATACAGACTCTGTTGATTCTCTGATCTTTAGACAAACAGAGAGAGATTACCTATACAGACTCTGTTGATTCTCTGATCTTTAGACAAACAGAGAGAGATTACCTATACAGACTCTGTTGACTCTCTGATCTTTAGACAGACAGAGAGAGATTACCTATACAGACTCTGTTGATTCTCTGATCTTTAGACAGACAGAGAGAGATTACCTATACAGACTCTGTTGATTCTCTGATCTTTAGACAGACAGACAGAGATTACCTATACAGACTCTGTTGACTCTCTGATCTTTAGACAGACAGACAGAGATTACCTATACAGACTCTGTTGACTCTCTGATCTTTAGACAGACAGACAGAGATTACCTATACAGACTCTGTTGATTCTCTGATCTTTAGACAGACATAGAGAGATTACCTATACAGACTTTGTTGATTCTCTGATCTTTAGACAGACAGAGAGAGATTACCTACACAGACTCTGTTGATTCTCTGATCTTTAGACAGAGAGAGAGATTACCTATACAGACTCTGTTGATTCTCTGATCTTTAGACAAACAGAGAGACAGACAGACAGACAGACAGACAGACAGACAGACAGACAGACAGGCAGACAGAGATTACCTATACAGACTCTATTGATTCTCTGATCTTTAGACACACAGAGAGAGATTACCTATACAGACTCTGTTGATTCTCTGATCTTTAGACAGACAGAGAGAGATTACCTATACAGACTCTGTTGATTCTCTGATCTTTAGACAGACAGAGAGAGGTTACCTATACAGACTCTGTTGATTCTCTGATCTTTAGACAGACAGAGAGAGATTACCTATACAGACTCTGTTGATTCTCTGATCTTTAGACAAACAGAGAGAGATTACCTATACAGACTCTGTTGATTCTCTGATCTTTAGACAGACAGACAGAGATTACCTATACAGACTCTGTTGATTCTCTGATCTTTAGACAGACAGACATATTTTTCACCAAGTCGGCCTTTAGGTTACTCGCCCAACGCTCTTAATCGCTAGTCTATCTGTCGCTCTCTCCTTGATGTGTAGCTATATTTACCATCTACTGGTCTCTACAGCTCCATCCCCTACAGCTCCATCCTCTACAGCTCCATCCACTACAGCTCCATCCTCTACAGCTCCATCCCTACAGCTCCATCCCCTACAGCTCCATCCTCTACAGCTCCATCCTCTACAGCTCCATCCACTACAGCTCCATCCTCTACAGCTCTGGTCTCTACAGCTCCATCCTCTACAGCTCCATCCCCTACAGCTCCATCCTATACAGCTCCATCCTCTACAGCTCCATCCTCTACAGCTCCATCCACTACAGCTCCATCCTCTACAGCTCCATCCTCTACAACTCCATCCCTACAGCTCCATCCTCTACAGCTCCATCCTCTACAACTCCATCCTCTACAGCTCCATCCTCTACAGCTCTGGTCTCTACAGCTCCATCCCCTACAGCTCCATCCTCTACAGTTCCATCCCCTACAGCTCCATCCTCTACAGCTCCATCCTCTACAGCTCCATCCTCTACAGCTCCATCCACTACAGCTCCATCCTCTACAGCTCCATCCTCTACAGCTCTGGTCTCTACAGCTCCATCCTCTACAGCTCCATCCCCTACAGCTCCATCCCCTACAGCTCCATCCTCTACAGCTCCATCCCCTACAGCTCCATCCTCTACAGCTCCATCCTCTACAGCTCCATCCTCTACAGCTCCATCCTCTACAACTCCATCCTCTACAGCTCCATCCTCTACAGCTCTGGTCTCTACAGCTCCATCCTCTACAGCTCCATCCTCTACAGCTCCATCCACTACAACTCCATCCTCTACAGCTCCACCCTCTACAACTCCATCCTCTACAGCTCCATCCTCTACAGCTCTGGTCTCTACAGCTCCATCCTCTACAGCTCCATCCTCTACAGCTCCATCCTCTACAGCTCCATCCTCTACAGCTCCATCCTCCACAGCTCCATCCTCTACAGCTCCATCCTCTACAGCTCTGGTCTCTACAGCTCCATCCTCTACAGCTCCATCCCCTACAGCTCCATCCCCTACAGCTCCATCCTCTACAGCTCCATCCTCTACAGCTCCATCCTCTACAGCTCCATCCTCTACAGCTCCATCTTCTACAGCTCCATCCACTACAGCTCCATCCTCTACAGCTCTGGTCTCTACAGCTCCATCCCCTACAGCTCCATCCTCTACAACTTCATCCTCTACAGCTCTGGTCTCTACAGCTCCATCCACTACAGCTCCATCCTCTACAGCTCTGGTCTCTACAGCTCCATCCTCTACAGCTCCATCCTCTACAGCTCCATCCCCTACAGCTCCATCCCCTACAGCTCCATCCTCTACAGCTCCATCCTCTACAGCTCCATCCTCTACAGCTCCATCCTCTACAGCCTCATCCCCTACAGCTCCATCCCCTACAGCTCCATCCCCTACAGCTCCATCCTCTACAGCTCCATCCACTACAGCTCCATCCTCTACAGCTCCATCCACTACAGCTCTGGTCTCTACAGCTCCATCCTCTACAGCTCCATCCTCTACAGCTCTGGTCTCTACAGCTCCATCCTCTACAGCTCTGGTCTCTACAGCTCCATCCTCTACAGCTCCATCCCCTACAGCTCCATCCTCTACAACTTCATCCTCTACAGCTCTGGTCTCTACAGCTCCATCCTCTACAGCTCTGGTCTCTACAGCTCCATCCTCTACAGCTCCATCCTCTACAGCTCCATCCCCTACAGCTCCATCCCCTACAGCTCCATCCCCTACAGCTCCATCCTCTACAGCTCCATCCACTACAGCTCCATCCTCTACAGCTCCATCCTCTACAGCTTCATCCTCTACAGCTCTGGTCTCTACAGCTCCATCCCCTACAGCTCCATCCCCTACAGCTCCATCCCCTACAGCTCCATCCTCTACAGCTCCATCCACTACAACTCTATCCTCTACAGCTCCATCCCCTACAGCTCCATCCTCTACAGCTCCATCCCCTACAGCTCCATCCTCTACAGCTCCATCCACTACAGCTCCATCCTCTACAGCTCCATCCTCTACAGCTCTGGTCTCTACAGCACCATCCTCTACAGCTCTGGTCTCTATAGCTCCATCCTCTACAGCTCCATCCTCTACAGCTCCATCCTCTACAGCTCTGGTCTCTACAGCTCCATCCACTACAGCTCTCGTCTCTACAGCTCCATCCACTACAGCTCTGGTCTCTACAGCTCCATCCTCTACAGCTCCATCCACTACAGCTCTGGTCTCTACAGCTCCATCCTCTACAGCTCTGGTCTCTACAACTCCATCCTCTACATCTCCATCCCCTACAGCTCCATCCTCTACAGCTTCATCCTCTACAGCTCCATCCACTACACCTCCATCTTCTACAGCTCCATCCACTACAGCTCTGGTCTCTACAGCTCCATCCTCTACAGCTCCATCCACTACAGCTCCATTCTCTACAGCTCCATCCTCTACAGCTCCATCCTCTACAGCTCCATCCTCTGCAGCTCCATCCTCTACAACTCCACCCTCTACAACTCCATCCTCTACAACTCCACCCTCTACAACTCCACCCTCTACAACTCCATCCTCTACAACTCCATCCTCTACAACTCCATCCTCTACAACTCCACCCTCTACAACTCCATCCTCTACAACTCCATCTTCTACAACTCCACCCTCTACAACTCCATCTTCTACAACTCCATCCTCTACAACTCCATCCTCTACAACTCCATCCCTACAGCTCTAGCCACTACAGCTCCATCCTCTACAACTCCATCCTCTACAGCTCCATCCTCTACAACTCTATCCTCTACAGCTCCATCCACTACAGCTCTGGTCTCTACAGCTCCATCCTCTACAGCTCCATCCTCTACAGCTCCATCCTCTACAGCTCCATCCTCTACAGCTCCATCCTCTACAGCTCTGGTCTCTACAGCTCCATCCACTACAGCTCTGGTCTCTACAGCTCCATCCTCTACAGCACCATCCTCTACAGCTCTGGTCTCTATAGCTCCATCCTCTACAGCTCCATCCTCTACAGCTCTGGTCTCTACAGCTCCATCCACTACAGCTCTCGTCTCTACAGCTCCATCCACTACAGCTCTGGTCTCTACAGCTCCATCCTCTACAGCTCCATCCTCTACAGCTCCATCCCCTACAGCTCCATCCTCTACAACTCCATCCTCTACAGCTCCATCCACTACAGCTCTGGTCTCTACAGCTCCATCCTCTACAGCTCCATCCTCTACAGCTCCATCCTCTACAGCTCCATCCCCTACAGCTCCATCCCCTACAGCTCCATCACTTACAGCTCCATCCTCTACAGCTCCATCCACTACAGCTCCATCCTCTACAGCTCCATCCTCTACAGCTTCATCCTCTACAGCTCTGGTCTCTACAGCTCCATCCCCTACAGCTCCATCCCCTACAGCTCCATCCCCTACAGCTCCATCCTCTACAGCTCCATCCACTACAGCTCTATCCTCTACAGCTCCATCCTCTACAGCTCTGGTCTCTACAGCTCCATCTTCTACAACTCCATCCTCTACAACTCCATCCTCTACAACTCCATCCCTACAGCTCTAGCCACTACAGCTCCATCCTCTACAACTCCATCCTCTACAGCTCCATCCTCTACAACTCCATCCTCTACAGCTCCATCCACTACAGCTCTGGTCTCTACAGCTCCATCCTCTACAGCTCCATCCTCTACAGCTCCATCCTCTACAGCTCCATCCTCTACAGCTCTGGTCTCTACAGCTCCATCCACTACAGCTCTGGTCTCTACAGCTCCATCCTCTACAGCACCATCCTCTACAGCTCTGGTCTCTATAGCTCCATCCTCTACAGCTCCATCCTCTACAGCTCCATCCTCTACAGCTCTGGTCTCTACAGCTCCATCCACTACAGCTCTCGTCTCTACAGCTCCATCCACTACAGCTCTGGTCTCTACAGCTCCATCCTCTACAGCTCCATCCTCTACAGCTCCATCCCCTACAGCTCCATCCTCTACAACTCCATCCTCTACAGCTCCATCCACTACAGCTCTGGTCTCTACAGCTCCATCCTCTACAACTCCATCCACTACACCTCCATCTTCTACAGCTCCATCCTCTACAACTCCATCCTCTACAGCTCCATCCTCTACAACTCCTTCCTCTACAACTCCATCCTCTACAGCTCCATCCTCTACAGCTCCATCCACTACAGCTCTGGTCTCAACAGCTCCATCCTCTACAGCTCCATCCTCTACAACTCCATCCACTACACCTCCATCTTCTACAGCTCCATCCTCTACAGCTCTGGTCTCTACAACTCCATCCTCTACAGCTCCATCCTCTACAGCTCTGGTCTCTACAGCTCCATCCTCTACAGCTCCATCCTCTACAGCTCTGGTCTCTACAACTCCATCCTCTACAGCTCCATCCTCTACAGCTCCATCCTCTACAACTCCATCCACTACACCTCCATCTTCTACAGCTCCATCCTCTACAGCTCTGGTCTCTACAACTCCATCCTCTACATCTCCATCCCCTACAGCTCCATCCTCTACAACTCCATCCACTACACCTCCATCTTCTACAGCTCCATCCTCTACAGCTCTGGTCTCTACAGCTCCATCCTCTACAGCTCCATCCTCTACAGCTCCATCCTCTACAGCTCCATCCTCTACAGCTCTGGTCTCTACAGCTCCATCCTCTACAGCTCTGGTCTCTACAGCTCCATCCTCTACAACTCCATCCTCTACAGCTTTAACCTCTATGTGTGTTTAGTACAGTTCAAAACCAAGCGAATACTTACCATATTATGGTCTGGTCTGGCGTCTAGACCTCTTTAATAGTGTGTGTGTGTGTGTGTGTGTGTGTGTGTGTGTGTGTGTGTGTGTGTGTGTGTGTGTGTGTGTGTGTTTATGCTCTCTGATGTAACAGTGTGATCTGTCCAGACTGGGCACAGTGAGCCCACAGGCCTTTGTTGGCATAGACAGGGATTTACTAGGCTGGTACTTTACCGGCTCACAGACATGGGATCAAATACCATTTACAATCCCCTCAGACCTGGGTTCAGATACTATTTAAAATCCCCTCAGACCTGGGTTCAGATACTATTTAAAATCCCCTCAGACCTGGGTTCAGATACTATTTAAAATCCCCTCAGACCTGGGTTCAGATATTATTTACAATCCCCTCAGACCTGGGTTCAGATACTATTTACAATCCCCTCAGACCTGGGTTCAGATACTATTTACAATCCCCTCAGACCTGGGTTCAGATACTATTTACAATCCCCTTAGACCTGGGTTCAGATACTATTTAAAATCCCCTCAGACCTGGGTTCAGATACTATTTACAATCCCCTCAGAACTGGGTTCAGATACTATTTACAATCCCCTCAGACCTGGGTTCAGATACTATTTAAAATCCCCTCAGACCTGGGTTCAGATACTATTTACAATCCCCTCAGACCTGGGTTCAAATACTATTTAAAATCCCCTCAGACCTGGGTTCAGATACTATTTAAAATCCACTCAGACCTGGGTTCAGATACTATTTAAAATCCCCTCAGGCCTGGGTTCAGATACTATTTACAATCCCCTCAGACCTGGGTTCAGATACTATTTACAATCCCCTCAGACCTGGGTTCAGATACTATTTACAATTCCCTCAGACCTGGGTTCAGATACTATTTAAAATCCCCTCAGACCTGGGTTCAGATACTATTTAAATCCCCTCAGACCTGGGTTCAGATACTATTTACAGTCCCCTCAGACCTGGGTTCAGATACTATTTAAAGTCCCCTCAGACATGGGTTCAGATACTATTTAAAATCCCCTCAGACCTGGGTTCAGATACTAGTTAAAATCCCCTCAGACCTGGGTTCAGGTACTATTTAAAATCCTTCAAATACTTTCAGCGTTTGCTCTCGTCTGCCTGGAGTGCCAGGTGGGTTGCTAGGGTTGTCATTTCTCTATTGGTTCCCTTGCACCAGACAAGCTCTATCAAACACAGCTAAATTATTTCAAATTATTTCAAATAGTAGTTAAACCCAGGTTAGGGTCACGTTCGCCCCAGCCCCTCGCCAACCTCCCTTAGATTTACAAAAGGGATAAAAAACGTGTTGTTTTAATGCTGAATTACTCCTGGGTTGTGTCTGAAATAGTACCCTATTCCCTATGTAGTGCACTACTTTGAACCAGAGCCCATGGGGAATAGTACCCTATTCCCTATGTAGTGCACTACTTTGAACCAGAGCCCATGGGGAATAGTACCCTATTCCCTATGTAGTGCACTACTTTGAACCAGGGCCCGTGGGGAGTAGGGAGCCTTTAGGGACAGAGCCCTGCTCCTCTCCCCTGCTACAGCCACTACAGCCTGAACAACAGTGTTCTGAGCACTAGACAGACAGACAGACAGACAGACAGACAGACAGACAGACTAAAACAAGCTGGGTCTCTTACCATGGCGATGAGTTAAAATGGCTGCTAATGACTGTGTTGTTCATAAAGATCTAAAAAACCCACCAAACCACTAAATTATGGAAATACTGTCCTTTAGATAAATAGGTTAGAGTGTGTGTGTGTGCGTGCGAGTGTGTGTGGCAGAAGGACTGTTGAGTGTTTAACCCTGGAGTCAAACTGGGGTGAATTGCTGTAACAATCAGAGATCACAGTCTGGCTTCACACACTTCACCTCACCTCACCTGCTTTCTTCCAGAGACACTTACAGGAGCCATTAGGGTTAAGTACCTTGCTCAAGGGCACGTCAACAGATTCACTTAATCAGCTCTGTGATTCAAACCAGCAACCTTTCGGTTACTGACCCAACACCCTGAACCGCTAGGCTAACCGCTAGGCTAACCGCTAGGCTAACCGCTAGGCTAGCTGCCACCAGCCAGGGTTCATAGTACAGATCAAAACAAAGATAATTCATATTGTGGTCTGGTCTGGCGTCTATACCAAATCAAATTTCATTTGTCACGTGCGCCGAATACAACAGGTGTAGGTAGACCTTACAGTGAAATGCTGAATACAACAGGTGTAGTAGACCTTACAGTGAAATGCTGAATACAACAGGTGTAGTAGACCTTACAGTGAAATGCTGAATACAACAGGTGTAGTAGACCTTACAGTGAAATGCTGAATACAACAGGTGTAGGTAGACCTTACAGTGAAATGCTGAATACAACAGGTGTAGTAGACCTTACAGTGAAATGCTGAATACAACAGGTGTAGTAGACCTTACAGTGAAATGCTGAATACAACAGGTGTAGTAGACCTCACAGTGAAATGCTGAATACAACAGGTGTAGTAGACCTTACAGTGAAATGCTGAATACAACAGGTGTAGGTAGACCTTACAGTGAAATGCTTACCTTTTTAATAGTGTGTGTGTGTGTTTGTGTGTGTGTGTGTGTGTGTGTTTGTTTGTGTGTGTGTGTGTGTGTGTGCCAGGGTGCTGTGGACATGCCAGCTTGGTTGGGACATATCAAAAGCCTGAGTTCTGACGGGTGAGAGGGACAGGACTCACCGCAGTCACACACACACACACACACACACACACACACACACACACACACACACACACACACACACACACACACACACACACACACACACACACACACACACACACACACACACACACACACACACACACACACACACACACACAGTCCCTTTCACCAGAAGTAGCAGGCTTGTAAAATGTGAGCTCCTCACCTCACCACCTCACTCTCTCATCTCTTTTTTAAAATGTTACCATTGTTTGACCAGGTAAGTTGACTGAGAACACGTTCTCATGTACAGCAACGACCTGGGGAATAGTTACAGGGGAGAGGAGGGGGATGAATGAGCCAATTGTAAACTGGGGATTATTAGGTGACCATGATGGTATGAGGGCCAGATTGGGAATTTAGCCAGGACACCGGGGTTAACACCCCTACTCTTACGATAAGTGCTATGCGATCTTTAATGACCTCAGAGAGTCAGGACACCGGGGTTAACACCCCTACTCTTACGATAAGTGCCATGGGATCTATAATGACCTCAGAGAGTCAGGACACCGGGGTTAACACCACTACTCTTACGATAAGTGCCAGTGATCTTTAATGACCTCAGGACACCCGTTTAACGTCCCATCTGAAAGACACCACCCTACACAGGGCAGTGTCCCCAATCACTGCCCTGGGGCATTGGGATATTTTTAAGACCAGAGGAAAGAGTGCCTCCTACTGGCCCTCCAACACCACTTCCAGCAGCATCTAGTCTCCCATCCAGGAACCGACCAGGGTCAACCCTGCTCAGCTTCAGAAAGCAAGCCAGCAGCATCTAGTCTCCCATCCAGGGACCGACCAGGGTCAACCCTGCTCAGCTTCAGAAGCAAGCCAGCAGCATCTAGTCTCCCATCCAGGGACCAACCAGGGTCAACCCTGCTCAGCTTCAGAAGCAAGCCAGCAGCATCTAGTCTCCCATCCAGGGACCGACCAGGACCAACCCTGCTCAGCTTCAGAAGCAAGCCAGCAGCATCTAGTCTCCCATCCAGGGACCGACCAGGACCAACCCTGCTCAGCTTCAGAAGCAAGCCAGCAGCATCTAGTCTCCCATCCAGGGACCGACCAGGACCAACCCTGCTCAGCTTCAGAAGCAAGCCAGCAGCATCTAGTCTCCCATCCAGGGACCGACCAGGACCAACCCTGCTCAGCTTCAGAAGCAAGCCAGCAGCATCTAGTCTCCCATCCAGGGACCGACCAGGGTCAACCCTGCTCAGCTTCAGAAAGCAAGCCAGCAGCATCTAGTCTCCCATCCAGGGACCGACCAGGACCAACCCTGCTCAGCTTCAGAAGCAAGCCAGCAGCATCTAGTCTCCCATCCAGGGACCGACCAGGGTCAACCCTGCTCAGCTTCAGAAAGCAAGCCAGCAGCATCTAGTCTCCCATCCAGGGACCGACCAGGACCAACCCTGCTCAGCTTCAGAAGCAAGCCAGCAGTGGTGTGCATGGTGGTAATGTTACAAACATGAGGCTAGCAACACATGATTTAAAACCCATTTATTCATTAGGCTATTTATGAAGTGTTTGTTAGAGGGTTGCTATGCTGTAAATGTGGTCAAACAGGGATTTAAATGATAATAATCTTCTCTAATCCTGCTCTCTCATAGGGCACTGCTGTTGACCAGGAACTATGATGTCACACGTTGCCCAGACACAGACCAGGAGGGCAGGAGAACACACTGGTTGTATCATTAATGGAACCTTATACACTACTGTTGACCAGGGACTATAGGGCACTGCTGTTGACCAGGGACTATAGGGCACTGCTGTTGACCAGGGACCATAGGGCACTGCTGTTGACCAGGGACCATAGGGCACTGCTGTTGACCAGGGACTATAGGGCACTGCTGTTGACCAGGGACTATAGGGCACTGCTGTTGACCAGGGGCTATAGGGCACTGCTGTTGACCAGGGACTATAGGGCACTGCTGTTGACCAGGGACCATAGGGCACTGCTGTTGACCAGGGACTATAGTACACTGCTGTTGACCAGGGACTATAGGGCACTGCTGTTGACCAGGGACTATAGGGCACTGCTGTTGACCAGGGACCATAGGTCACTGCTGTTGACCAGGGACCATAGTGCACTGCTGTTGACCAGGGACCATAGGGCACTGCTGTTGATCAGGGACCATAGGGCACTGCTGTTGACCAGGGACTATAGGGCACTGCTGTTGACCAGGGACTATAGGGCACTGCTGTTGACCAGGGACCATAGGGCACTGCTGTTGACCAGGGACCATAGGGCGCTGCTGTTGACCAGGGACCATAGGGCAGTGCTGTTGACCAGGGACCATAGGGCACTGCTGTTGACCAGGGACCATAGGGCACTGCTGTTGACCAGGGACCATAGGGCACTGATGTTGACCAGGGACCAATAGGGCACTGCTGTTGATCAGGGACCATAGGGCACTGCTGTTGACCAGGGACTATAGGGCACTGCTGTTGACCAGGGACTATAGGGCACTGCTGTTGACCAGGGACCATAGGGCACTGCTGTTGACCAGGGACCATAGGGCACTGCTGTTTTAGGTCAACATTGAAAAAAGGGGCTAATCCTTCAGAGACAATTGAAACATGGATGGTGTATGTGTGCCATTCAGAGGGGTAGGGTAGTAGGTGCCAGGCACACCGGTTTGGGTCAAGAAATGCAACGCTGCTGGGTTTTTTCCCACTCAACAGTTTCCTGTGTGTATCAAGAATGGTCCACCACCCAAAGGACATCCAGCCAACTTGACACAACTGTGGGAAGCATTGGAGCCAACATGGGACCAGCATCCCTGTGGAAGCATTGGAGCCAACATGGGACCAGCATCCCTGTGGAAGCATTGGAGCCAACATGGGACCAGCATCCCTGTGGAAGCATTGGAGCCAACATGGGACCAGCATCCCTGTGGAATGCTTTCGACAGCTGTTTAGAAGCCTCTTGGACCTAGACTTGGCGCTCCGGTACTGCTTGCCGTGCGATAGCAGTGAGAACAGTCTATGACTTGGGTGGCTGGAGTCTTGGACAATTTGTAGGCCTTCCTCTGACACCGCCTGGTATAGAGGTCCTGGATGGCAGGAAGCTTGGCCCCAGTGATGTACTGGACCGTATGCAGTACCCTATGTAGTGCCTTGCGGTCGGATGCCGAGCAGTTTCCATACCAGGCGGTGATAAAACCTCGATGGTGCAGCTGTGGAATTTTTTGAGGATCTGAGGACTCATGCCAAATCTTTTTAGTTTCCTGAGGGAGAATAGGTTCAGTCGTGCCCTCTTCACATCTGTCTTGGTGTGTTTGGACCATGTTAGTTTGTTGGTGATGTGGACACCAAGGAACTTGAAGCTCTCAACCTGCTCCACTACAGCCCTGTCGATGAGAGTGGGGGCGTGCTCGGCCCTCCTTTTCCTGTAGTCCACAATAAGCTCTTTTGTCTTGCTCTCTGTCTGTAGTCTTGTATAGTTACAGTCTGTCTAGAGTCTTGTATAGTTACAGTCTGTCTGTAGTCTTGTATAGTTAGTCTGTCTGTAGTCGTGTATAGTTACAGTCTGTCTAGAGTCTTGTATAGTTACAGTCTGTCTGTAGTCTTGTATAGCTACAGTCTGTCTGTAGTCTTGTATAGTTAGTCTGTCTGTAGTCGTGTATAGTTACAGTCTGTCTAGAGTCTTGTATAGTTACAGTCTGTCTGTAGTCTTGTATAGCTACAGTCTGTCTGTAGTCTTGTATAGTTAGTCTGTCTGTAGTCGTGTATAGTTACAGTCTGTCTAGAGTCTTGTATAGTTAGTTTGTCTGTAGTCGTGTATAGTTACAGTCTGTCTAGAGTCTTGTATAGTTAGTCTGTCTGGAGTCGTGTATAGCGTAACCAGGGGTTTTGGCCAGCCAGACTAGTAGACTTCAGTTTACTAGCCTGAGTAACATGTCCAACATCTGTGCCATCTGATTCTTGAAAAGTAATGTCCCTGGCCTGGCGGGCTAGTCTGGCACATTTTCTACTATCACGATTCTACTATCCCGGTTCTACTATCCCCATTCTACTATCCCGGTTCTACTATCCCAGTTCTACTATCCCGGTTCTACTATCCCGGTTCTGCTAGCCTGGTACTACTATCCCAGTTCTACTACCCGGGTTCTACTATCACGATTCTACTATCCCGGTTCTGCTATCCCAGTTCTACTATCCCGGTTCTACTATCCGGGTTCTACTATCCCGATTCTACTATCCCCATTCTACTATCCCGGTTCTGCTATCCCAGTTCTACTATCCCGGTTCTACTCTCCCCATTCTACTATCCCTGTTCTACTATCCCGGTCATAAAAAGTACTCGCCTTTGGCTAGCATGCTAGTAAGGCTATCCATCTGGAGCGTAGCATGCTAGTAAGGCTATCCATCTGGAGCGTAGCATGCTAGTAAGGCTATCCATCTGGAGCGTAGCATGCTAGTAAGGCTATCCATCTGGAGCGTAGCATGCTAGTAAGGCTATCCATCTGGAGCGTAGCATGCTAGTAAGGCTATCCATCTGGAGCGTAGCATGCTAGTAAGGCTATCCATCTGGAGCGTAGCATGCTAGTAAGGCTATCCATCTGGAGCGTAATATAACCAGGTAAAGACCTCGACAAGTAAAATCACAATCATGAAACCAAACGTAGCATTTACAAACTGTTTATTTAAATAATACATTACATTACATTACACGCAGAAATAATCAACAACAACAACAACAAAAAACGTTTTGGATTACTTTAAAGGTTTTGTTACGATATATTAGACAGCTCATGTAGTGTCATCATGTTATAAACTAAATATTAAAAACACTAAATAGTCAAGTTTTTTTTTTTTAAAGATAAATGTACTTGTTGTTTAATACTACTTAATTATGTCATCTAAAATAAAAACGACTAGATAAATACTCAACGAAAAAGTGGTTCACAACAAAAAAAATTTTTATTTAATCTGAATGTAAAAAATAAACGGATTACATCCTATTTATCTGGGAAACTTTAAAGATTTGAATAGGATTTACACCGGAGATCAAGTCAGGGGGTAGAGATTACAGATTCAACTGAAGACAGTAGAGATTCTTCTATATATTAATACATTTATAGTTGAGGTTTGTATTTCTTATTGCTTTCTTTGGCTTTCTTTCTTTCAGGAAGAGTGTTGCTGGTATGGTGATATAGTGTTGCTGGTATGGTGATATAGTGTTGCTGGTATGGTGACATAGTGTTGCTGGGCTGGTATGGTGACATAGTGTTGCTGGTATTGTGACATAGTGTTGCTGGTATGGTGACATAGTGTTGCTGGTATTGTGACATAGTGTTGCTGGTATGGTGACATAGTGTTGCTGGTATGGTGATATAGTGTTGCTGGTATGGTGACATAGTGTTGCTGGTATGGTGACATAGTGTTGCTGGTATGGTGACATAGTGTTGATGGTATTGTGACATAGTGTTGCTGGTATGGTGACATAGTGTTGCTGGTATGGTGATATAGTGTTGCTGGTATGGTGACATAGTGTTGCTGGTATGGTGACATAGTGTTGCTGGTATGGTGATATAGTGTTGCTGGTATGGTGATATAGTGTTGCTGGTATGGTGATATAGTGTTGCTGGTATGGTGACATAGTGTTGCTGGTATGATGATATAGTGTTGCTGGGCGGGTATGGTGACATAGTGTTGCTGGGCTGGTATGGTGACATAGTGTTGCTGGTATGATGATATAGTGTTGCTGGGCTGGTATGGTGACATAGTGTTGCTGGGCTGGTATGGTGACATAGTGTTGCTGGTATGGTGATATAGTGTTGCTGGTATGGTGACATAGTGTTGCTGGTATGGTGATATAGTGTTGCTGGGCTGGTATGGTGATATAGTGTTGCTGGTATGGTGACATAGTGTTGCTGGTATGGTGACATAGTGTTGCTGGTATGGTGATATAGTGTTTGTTGCTGGGCGGGTATGGTGATATAGTGTTGCTGGTATGGTGATATAGTGTTGCTGGTATGGTGACATAGTGTTGCTGGTATGGTGATATAGTGTTGCTGGTTTGGTGACAAAGTGTTGCTGGTATGGTGATATAGTGTTGCTGGTATGGTGACATAGTGTTGCTGGTGTGGTGATATAGTTTTGCTGGTATGGTGACATAGGCTGTTCAGGGTTACGGTGACTGAGCCATTGTGAAGCATTGGTGACTGTACTGACAACAGCCACCAGAATCCCTCCGCAGACTAAAGACTTCAGAGATATCTGAAAGAAGGCTAGTTGCGTTGAAGGACGACCGAGTGAAAGAATTACACAGGAGAACAGCGACAAAAAAACACACCAAAACAAACACGACCAATGGATTCCTACTCTCTTATCTAAGAACCTAACATGGGTTCTTCGGCTGTCCCCATAGGAGAACCCTTAGAAGAACCCTTGTTGTTGGTTCTAGGTAGAACCCTTTTGGTTCCGAGCAGAGACGTTTTGGGTTTCATGTAGAAATGGTACTACATGTAACCAAAAAGAGTTTTACCTGGAACCGAAAATGGTTCACAGAGCCGGATAACCCTTTAGGAACCCTCTTTCTAAGAGCGTTAGAAAATGAGATGAGTGTGTGTGTGTGTGTGTGTGTGTGTGTGTGTGTGTGTGTGTGTGTGTGTGTGTGTGTGTGTGTGTCTGTAGGAGCAGCTGACCATGTAGATTGGTCTAGGATAGGTATGTAGTGGGAGGGGATGAGGGGATAGGTAGCTAGAAGGTGGGAGGGGATGAGGATAGGTAGGTAGTGGGAGGGGATGAGGGTAGGTAGGTAGTGGGAGGGGATGAGGATAGGTAGGCAGTGGGAGGGGATGAGGGTAGGTAGGTAGTGGGAGGGGATGAGGATAGGTAGGTAGTGGGAGGGGATGAGGATAGGTAGGTAGTGGGAGGGGATGAGGATAGCTAGGCAGTGGGAGGGGATAGGTAGGTAGTGGGAAGGGATGAGGATAGGTAGGTAGTCAGAGGGGATGAGGATAGGTATGTAGTCGGAGGGGATGAGGATAGGTAGGTTGTCGGAGGGGATGACGATAGCTAGGCAGTGGGAGGGGATGAGGATAGGTAGGCAGTGGGAGGGGATGAGGATAGGTAGGTAGTGGGAGGGGATGAGGATAGGTAGGTAGTGGGAGGGGATGAGGATAGCTAGGTAGTGGGAGGGGATGAGGATAGCTAGGCAGTGGGAGGGGATGAGGATAGGTAGGTAGTGGGAGGGGATGAGGATAGGTAGGTAGTGGGAGGGGATAAGGATAGCTAGGTAGTGGGAGGGGATGAGGATAGCTAGGTAGTGGGAGGGGATGAGGATAGGTAGGTAGTGGGAGGGGATGAGGATAGGTAGGTAGTGGGAAGGGATGAGGATAGGTAGGTAGTGGGAGGGGATGAGGATAGGTAGGTAGTGGGAGGGGATGAGGATAGCTAGGTAGTGGGAGGAGATGAGGATAGGTAGGTAGTGGGAGGGGATGAGGATAGGTAGGTAGTCGGAGGGGATGAGGATAGCTAGGTAGTGGGAGGGGATGAGGATAGGTAGGCAGTGGGAGGGGATGAGGATAGCTAGTCAGTGAGAGGGGATGAGGATAGCTAGGTAGTGGGAGGGCATGAGGATAGGTAGGTAGTCGGAGGGGATGAGGATAGGTAGGTAGTGGGAGGGGATGAGGATAGGTAGGTGTGGTAATAATGGTGTATAACATCACGTATGGGTATCAGTAGTCTACCACAGAGGAGAGGAGGTGCTGGGTGACTGGTCTGCAGACCTGGGTTCAAACTACTTTAAATATTTAAACATGCTTAATATATTGTTGATTGAGTTTGTCTGGCTTAACAGACCAGTAGCACAGTCCTAAAACCGCAAAATCCACCCATCAAACCCCTCTCATCAAACCCCGCCCATCAGACTCCGCCCATCAAACCCCGCCCATCAGACTCCGCCCATCAAACCCCCGCCCATCAGACCCCCGCCCATCAGACCCCGCCCACCAGGCCGCACCCACCAGACCCCGCCCATCAGACCCCACCCATCAAACCCCTCCCACCAGGCCGCACCCATCAGGCGCCGCCAACCGGACTAGAGCAGATGCTGAAAGTATCTGAAAGATGTTGAATAGTGCTTGAACCCAGGTGTGGTTGTCTGGACCCGGCTCTTATACCACGTAATTGGTCTCTGCTGGGATGTCGGCATCGGGAACGTCTTTCACCTCCTTGGCAGAGGAGGAGTGCTGCTGAGGCTTGTGTTTAGGGCCTGATGAGAGACGATGGGTGTTAGAGGCACCTCCTCTGTATCCTGAGACAGAGACAGAGACAGAGAGAGACAGAGAGAGCGAGACAGAGAGAGAGAGAGAGAGAGAGAGAGAGAGAGAGAAAAGGAGGGAGGGAGGGAAAGAGGGGGGTGAGTAGAGAGAATGGGAGGGAGAGAAAGTAGAGAGAGGAGAGAGAGAGGAAGGTGGAAGGTAGAGGCCCTGAGGGGAGCATCACTCACCACTAGTCATGTTTTCCTATTGTTTCTAGTGTTTATAAGCCTCTGTTCTGATCTGGAACCAAATCAACGAGACTACTGACCGCTAGTGACCTAACACCAAACAAACACCAAGAAGTAGCCTTTGTGTGTGTGTGTGTGTGTGACCGTGTGTGTGTGTGTGTGTGTGTGTGTGTGTGTGACCGTGATCTGATATGTTGCAGGTTTGTTTATTTTTATTTAACCTTTTATTTAACCTTTTATTTAACCTTTTATTTAACTAGGCAAGTCAGTTAAGAATTCTTATTTAATAATGACGGCCTACATCGGGCCAAACCCGATCGAGCGCAGCCCTATGGGACTCCCAATCATGGCCGGTTGTGTTACAGCCTGGATTCGAACCAGGGTGTCTGTAGTGACACCTCTAGCACTGAGACGCAGTGCCTTTAGACCGCAGCGCCACTCGGGAGCCCAAACATCTGGCCTGGTGTTTTCCTCAGAGGCTCAACGAACAGCAGAGAAACTAACAACTCAAAGTGTAGAGTGGAGTTGAGCTTCTCAGAGCCCAAGCCTCTTCTTCATTCATGCTGAGCTTCTCAGAGCCCAAGCCTCTTCTTCATTCAATGCTGAGCTTCTCAGAGCCCAAGCCTCTTCTTCATTCATGCTGAGCTTCTCAGAGCCCAAGCCTCTTCTTCATTCATGCTGAGCTTCTCAGAGCCCAAGCCTCTTCTTCATTCATGCTGAGCTTCTCAGAGCCCGAGCCTCTTCTTCATTCAATGCTGAGCTTCTCAGAGCCCGAGCCTCTTCTTCATTCAATGCTGAGCTTCTCAGAGCCCGAGCCTCTTCTTCATTCATGCTGAGCTTCTCAGAGCCCGAGCCTCTTCTTCATTCATGCTGAGCTTCTCAGAGCCCAAGCCTCTTCTTCATTCAATGCTTCTATGAGCTGAACCCAAGTCAACGTGGTGTTGAGTTACCCTATTCCCTGGCCTATGGTACACTAATTACCACCAGGCCTCATACGGCTCTGGTCGAACGTGGTGCACTATATATATAGGGAATAGGGTGCCCATTAAGGACAGCCTAAATCACTGTGGTGTTGCGTTACCGTGGGATTACATGTGATCCATCACCCTACAGGTGGCAGGCGACTGCCAGGGCTACATCCCAAATGGAACCCTATTCCCTACATGGCGCTCAGAGCTCTATTAACCCTCATCAAAAGTTCTGCACTATGTAGGGAATAGGGTGCCATTTGGGATGCCACCTTGGGAAAGTGGCTTTATGAGGGGGGGGGGGTATTAGGGACTCGGCTTTGTAATGTGATTGTGTTACTAAACCACTAAACTCACTCTATTACAGTGATACTAAACTCACTCTACTACAGTGTTACTAAACTCACTCTATTACAGTGATACTAAACTCACTCTATTACAGTGTTACTAAACTCAATCTATTACAGTGTTACTAAACTCACTCTATTACAGTGTTACTAAACTCACTCTACTACAGTGTTACTAAACTCACTCTACTACAGTGTTACTAAACTCACTCTACTACAGTGTTACTAAACCACTAAACTCACTCTATTACAGTGTTACTAAACTCACTCTACTACAGTGTTACTAAACTCACTCTATTACAGTGTTACTAAACTCACTCTACTACAGTGTTACTAAACTCACTCTATTACAGTGTTACTAAATCACTAAACTCACTCTACTACAGTGTTACTAAACTCACTCTACTACAGTGTTACTAAACTCACTCTATTACAGTGTTACTAAACTCACTCTATTACAGTGTTACTAAATCACTAAACTCACTCTACTACAGTGTCACTAAACTCACTCTATTACAGTGTTACTAAACTCACTCTATTACAGTGTTACTAAACTCACTCTACTACAGTGTAACTAAACCACTAAACTCACTCTACTACAGTGTTACTAAACTCACTCTATTACAGTGTTACTAAACTCACTCTACTACAGTGTTATTAAACTCACTCTATTACAGTGTTACTAAACTCACTCTACTACAGTGTTACTAAACTCACTCTATTACAGTGTTACTAAACTCACTCTACTACAGTGTTACTAAACCACTAAACTCACTCTATTACCGTGTTACTAAATCACTAAACTCACTCTATTACAGTGTTACTAAATAACTAAACTCACTCTATTACAGTGTTACTAAACTCACTCTACTACAGTGTTACTAAACTCACTCTATTACAGTGTTACTAAACTCACTCTACTACAGTGTTACTAAACCACTAAACTCACTCTATTACAGTGTTACTAAACTCACTCTACTACAGTGTTACTAAACTCACTCTATTACAGTGTTACTAAACTCACTCTACTACAGTGTTACTAAACTCACTCTCCTACAGTGTTACTAAACCACTAAACTCACTCTATTACAGTGTTACTAAACTCACTCTATTACAGTGTTACTAAATCACTAAACTCGCTCTACTACAGTGTTACTAAACTCACTCTACTACAGTGTTACTAAACCACTAAACTCACTCTACTACAGTGTTACTAAACTCACTCTACTACAGTGTTACTAAACTCACTCTACTACAGTGTTACTAAACCACTAAACTCACTCTACTACAGTGTTACTAAACTCACTCTCCTACAGTGTTACTAAACCACTAAACTCACTCTACTACAGTGTTACTAAACTCACTCTATTACAGTGTTACTAAACTCACTCTATTACAGTGTTACTAAACTCACTCTACTACAGTGTTACTAAACTCACTCTATTACAGTGTTACTAAATCACTAAACTCACTCTACTACAGTGTTACTAAACTCACTCTATGACAGTGTTACTAAACTCACTCTATTACAGTGTTACTAAACTCACTCTATTACAGTGCTACTAAACTCACTCTATTACAGTGTTACTAAACTCACTCTACTACAGTGTTATTAAACTCACTCTATTACAGTGTTACTAAACTCACTCTATTACAGTGTTACTAAACTCACTCTACTACAGTGTTACTAAACTCACTCTACTACAGTGTTACTAAACTCACTCTATTACAGTGTTACTAAACTCACTCTACTACAGTGTTACTAAACTCACTCTATTACAGTGTTACTAAACTCACTCTACTACAGTGTTATTAAACTCACTCCATTACAGTGTTACTAAACTCACTATATTACAGTGTTACTAAACTCACTCTACTACAGTGTTACTAAACTCACTCTACTACAGTGTTACTAAACTCACTCTATTACAGTGTTACTAAACTCACTCTACTACAGTGTTACTAAACTCACTCTATTACAGTGTTACTAAACTCACTCTATTACAGTGTTACTAAACTCACTCTACTACAGTGTTACTAAACTCACTCTATTACAGTGTTACTAAACTCACTCTACTACAGTGTTACTAAACTCACTCTACTACAGTGTTACTAAACCACTAAACTCACTCTGCTACAGTGTTACTAAACTCACTCTACTACAGTGTTACTAAACTCACTCTGCTACAGTGTTATTAAACTCACTCTTGTTACAGTGGCGTCCGTGCCAGCCCTCCTTACACAGGCACTTGTTGGGTTCCACACAGGTCCCATGGGCTCCACAGCTGGGCTCACAGACAGCTGCACACACACACACACACACACACACACACACACACACACACACACACACACACAGTCAGGATACACACACGGTCAGACATACACACATTGTCAGAGACACACATTGTCAGACACATATTGTCAGAGACACATATTGTCAGAGACATATTGTCAGAGACACATTATCAGAGACACATTATCAGAGAGACATTATCAGACACATATTGTCAGAGACACATATTGTCAGAGACATATTGTCAGAGACATATTGTCGGAGACACATTATCAGAGACACATTATCAGAGACATATTGTCAGAGACACATATTGTCAGAGACACATTGTCAGAGACACATTGTCAGAGACACATTATCAGAGACACACATTGTCAGAGACACATATTGTCAGGGACACACATCATCAGACACACATACATATTCTGACACATGCTAACATGACTTTATGATACAAAACACAACATGGCACTGTCACATTCTTCCATACTACATGTCACGTGTCCATTATATTCCCTCAGTTCGTCCCGAGGCGGGAGCCGTGTCCGGGGTGGGGGGTTTAGACTTACCCTTGGAACACAGGTCGCCGTGGAAACCCTTGTCACATTTGCATTTGTTTTTCCCAGTGCACTTCCCTCCGTTCCTGCAGGGCTGGAGACATTTACCTGGACGACACAGACACATGTAGAGTACTACTCGTCTATACTGTACAGTTAGACACGGGACAGGCTCACATGTAGAGTACTACTCATCTACACTGTACAGTTAAACCCAAGGCCTCAGCCTACCGATTTGGCTATAAAAAAAATCTATATTTAACATGCTTTTTTTTTAAGTCTAGGAATAGGATTCTTCTTGGCTCCGGGAAACTGTTCCAAGTTGATATTTATTATAATATTGTAGACGTACATTACTTTCGGTGTGGAAGACCGAATGGCATGTACTGTACATGCTTGTTTTAGACATTCTGTGGGTCAAACGATCAATTACCCCTGATCCCCCCCCCCCCCCAGGGGTTTAATACAGGTGATCGTATATCCCGAATAGTACACTATTCTCTACTTAGTGCACTACTTTTGACCAGGGCCCTATGGGAATTAGGGTGCATTTTGGGACGCAAACGGAGGTAGAAATGGACAGTAAGAGAAGTGGAGGTGGAAACAGGAAATCAACCTCTTTTTAATAACACAGTTTCCCCGCTGAGAGCAGAGACGTCTGAGAGATTAGGTTAACGCCTCCATATTAGATCAACCTCTTCCTGAGTCTCACACATATCAATGACATTCATATATCCCTGGAGCACAGACAATCAGGGGGGACGCTAGGAAGAAAATAATGAGAGAGAGAGAGAGAGAGAGAGAGAGAGAGAGAGAGAGAGAGAGACAGACAGACAGACAGACAGACAGACAGACAGACAGACAGACAGACAGACAGACAGACAGAGAGAGAGAGAGAGAGAAAGAGACAGAGACAGAGACAGAGAGAGAGAGAGAGACACAAGGAGAGAGAAAGACAGAGAGAGAGAGAGAGAGACACAGAGAGAGAAAGACAGAGAGAAAGAGAGACAGAGAGAGAGAGAGAGAGAGAGAGAGAGAGAGAGAGAGAGAGAGAGAGAGAGAGAGAGAGAGACACAGAGAGAGACACAGAGAGAGACACAGAGAGAGAAAGACAGAGAGAGAAAGACAGAGAGAGAGAGAGAGACACACGGAGAGAGAAAGACAGAGAGAAAGAGAGACAGAGAGAGAGAGAGAGAGAGAGAGAGAGAGAGAGAGAGAGAGACACAGAGAGAGACACAGAGAGAGACACAGAGAGAGAAAGACAGAGAGAGAAAGACAGAGAGAGAGAGAGAGACAAGCGGAGAGAGAAAGACAGAGAGAAAGAGAGACAGAGAGAGAGAGAGAGAGAGAGAGAGAGAGAGAGACAGAGAGACAGAGACACACAGAGAGACACAGAGAGAGAAAGACAGAGAGAGAGAGAGAGAGAGAGAGACACACGGAGAGAGAAAGACAGAGAGAAAGAGAGACAGAGAGAGAAAGACAGAGAGAGAGAGAGAGAGAGAGAGAGAGAGAGAGAGAGAGAGAGAGAGAGAGAAAATAAGAAAGAAGTTCTCAGAGTTCAATCAAAGCCTGTTTAAACTTCACAGAGGCTTACTGCGATATCGTTTACCGACAGAGGGCGGCATTTGGGATATGTAAACTAGCTGTGTTTTAAGTCTTTACATTGTTTGGCTGTACACCGCCAGCCTGCCCTTCTGACTGGGAACTGGAGATCACCAGCCTGCCCCTCCCTTCTGACTGGGAACTGGAGACCACCAGCCTGCCCCTCCCTTCTGACTGGGAACTGGAGACCACCAGCCTGCCCTTCTGACTGGGAACTGGAGCTCACCAGCCTGCCCTTCTGACTGGGAACTGGAGACCACCAGCCTGCCCTTCTGACTGGGAACTGGAGCTCACCAGCCTGCCCTGCCCTTCTGACTGGGAACTGGAGATCACCAGCCTGCCCTTCTGACTGGGAACTAGAGATCACCAGCCCGCCCTTCTGACTGGGAACTGGAGATCACCAGCCTGCCCTTCTGACTGGGAACTGGATATGACCAGCCTGCCCTTCTGACTGGGAACTGGAGATCACCAGCCTGCCCTTCTGACTGGGAACTGGAGATCACCAGCCTGCCCTTCTGACTGGGAACAGGAGATCACCAGCCTGCCCTTCTGACTGGGAACTGAAGATCACCAGCCTGCCCTTCTGACTGGGAACTGTAGATCACCAGCCTGGCCTTCTGACTGGGAACTGGAGATCCCCAGCCTGCCCTTCTGACTGGGAACTGGAGATCACCAGCCTGCCCTTCTGACTGGGAACTGGAGATCACCAGCCTGCCCTTCTGACTGGGAACTGGAGATCACCAGCCTGCCCTTCTGACTGGGAACTGGAGATCACCAGCCTGCCCTTCTGACTGGGAACTGGAGATCACCAGCCTGCCCTTCTGACTGGGAAATAGAGATCACCAGCCCGCCCTTCTGACTGGGAACTAGAGATCACCAGCCTGCCCTTCTGACTGGGAACTGGAGATCACCAGCCTGCCCTGCCCTTCTGACTGGGAACTGGAGATCACCAGCCTGCCCTTCTGACTGGGAACTGGAGATCACCAGCCTGCGCTTCTGATTGGGAACTGGAGATCACCAGCCTTCCCCGCCCTTCTGACTGGGAACTGAAGATCACCAGCCTGCCCTTCTGACTGGGAACTGGAGATCACCAGCCTGCCCTGCCCTTCTGACTGGGAACTGGAGATCACCAGCCTGCCCTTCTGACTGGGAACTGGAGATCACCAGCCTGCCCTTCTGACTGGGAACTGGAGATCACCAGCCTGCCCTTCTGACTGGGAACTGTAGATCACCAGCCTGGCCTTCTGACTGGGAACTGGAGATCACCAGCCTGCCCTTCTGACTGGGAAATGGAGATCACCAGCCTGCCCTTCTGACTGGGAACTGGAGATCACCAGCCTGCCCTTCTGACTAGGAACTGGAGATCACCAGCCTGCCCTTCTGACTGGGAACTAGAGATCACCAGCCTGCCCTTCTGACTGGGAACTGGAGATGACCAGCCTGCCCCACCCTTCTGACTGGGAACTGGAGATCACCAGCCTGCCCTTCTGACTGGGAACTGGAGATCACCAGCCTGCCCTTCTGACTGGGAACTGGAGATCACCAGCCTGCCCTTATGACTGGGAACTGGAGATCACCAGCCTGCCCTTCTGACTGGGAACTGGAGATCACCCAGCCTGGCCCTTCTGACTGGGAACTAGAGATCACCAGCCCGCCCTTCTAACTGGGAACTGGAGATCACCAGCCTGCCCTTCTGACTGGGAACTGGAGATCACCAGCCTGCCCTTCTGACTGGGAACTGGATATGACCAGCCTGCCCTTCTGACTGGGAACTGGAGATCACCAGCCTGCCCTTCTGACTGGGAACTGGATATGACCAGCCTGCCCTTCTGACTGGGAACTGGAGATCACCAGCCTGCCCTTCTGACTGGGAACTGTAGATAACCAGCCTGGCCTTCTGACTGGGAACTGGAGATCACCAGCCTGCCCTTCTGACTGGGAACTGGAGATCACCAGCCTGCCCCACCCTTCTGACTGGGAACTGGAGATCACCAGCCTGGCCTTCTGACTGGGAACTGGAGATCACCAGCCTGCCCTTCTGACTGGGAAATGGAGATCACCAGCCTGCCCTTCTGACTGGGAACTGGAGATCACCAGCCTGCCCTTCTGACTAGGAACTGGAGATCACCAGCCTGCCCTTCTGACTGGGAACTAGAGATCACCAGCCTGCCCTTCTGACTGGGAACTGGAGATGACCAGCCTGCCCCACCCTTCTGACTGGGAACTGGAGATCACCAGCCTGCCCTTCTGACTGGGAACTGGAGATCACCAGCCTGCCCTTCTGACTGGGAACTGGAGATCACCAGCCTGCCCTTATGACTGGGAACTGGAGATCACCAGCCTGCCCTTCTGACTGGGAACTGGAGATCACCCAGCCTGGCCCTTCTGACTGGGAACTAGAGATCACCAGCCCGCCCTTCTAACTGGGAACTGGAGATCACCAGCCTGCCCTTCTGACTGGGAACTGGAGATCACCAGCCTGCCCTTCTGACTGGGAACTGGATATGACCAGCCTGCCCTTCTGACTGGGAACTGGAGATCACCAGCCTGCCCTTCTGACTGGGAACTGTAGATAACCAGCCTGGCCTTCTGACTGGGAACTGGAGATCACCAGCCTGCCCTTCTGACTGGGAACTGGAGATCACCAGCCTGCCCTTCTGACTGGGAACTGGAGATCACCAGCCTGCCCTTCTGACTGGGAACTGGAGATCACCAGCCTGCCCTTCTGACTGGGAACTAGAGATCACCAGCCTGCCCTTCTGACTGGGAACTGGAGATGACCAGCCTGCCCCGCCCTTCTGACTGGGAACTGGAGATCACCAGCCTGCCCTTCTGACTGGGAACTGGAGATCACCAGCCTGCCCTTCTGACTGGGAACTGGATATGACCAGCCTGCCCTTCTGACTGGGAACTGGAGATCACCAGCCTGCCCTTCTGACTGGGAACTGGATATGACCAGCCTGCCCTTCTGACTGGGAACTGGAGATCACCAGCCTGCCCTTCTGACTGGGAACTGTAGATAACCAGCCTGGCCTTCTGACTGGGAACTGGAGATCACCAGCCTGCCCTTCTGACTGGGAACTGGAGATCACCAGCCTGCCCCACCCTTCTGACTGGGAACTGGAGATCACCAGCCTGGCCTTCTGACTGGGAACTGGAGATCACCAGCCTGCCCTTCTGACTGGGAAATGGAGATCACCAGCCTGCCCTTCTGACTGGGAACTGGAGATCACCAGCCTGCCCTTCTGACTAGGAACTGGAGATCACCAGCCTGCCCTTCTGACTGGGAACTAGAGATCACCAGCCTGCCCTTCTGACTGGGAACTGGAGATGACCAGCCTGCCCCACCCTTCTGACTGGGAACTGGAGATCACCAGCCTGCCCTTCTGACTGGGAACTGGAGATCACCAGCCTGCCCTTCTGACTGGGAACTGGAGATCACCAGCCTGCCCTTATGACTGGGAACTGGAGATCACCAGCCTGCCCTTCTGACTGGGAACTGGAGATCACCCAGCCTGGCCCTTCTGACTGGGAACTAGAGATCACCAGCCCGCCCTTCTAACTGGGAACTGGAGATCACCAGCCTGCCCTTCTGACTGGGAACTGGAGATCACCAGCCTGCCCTTCTGACTGGGAACTGGATATGACCAGCCTGCCCTTCTGACTGGGAACTGGAGATCACCAGCCTGCCCTTCTGACTGGGAACTGTAGATAACCAGCCTGGCCTTCTGACTGGGAACTGGAGATCACCAGCCTGCCCTTCTGACTGGGAACTGGAGATCACCAGCCTGCCCTTCTGACTGGGAACTGGAGATCACCAGCCTGCCCTTCTGACTGGGAACTGGAGATCACCAGCCTGCCCTTCTGACTGGGAACTAGAGATCACCAGCCTGCCCTTCTGACTGGGAACTGGAGATGACCAGCCTGCCCCGCCCTTCTGACTGGGAACTGGAGATCACCAGCCTGCCCTTCTGACTGGGAACTGGAGATCACCAGCCTGCCCTGCCCTTCTGACTGGGAAATGGAGATCACCAGCCTGCCCTTCTGACTGGGAACTGGAGATCACCAGCCTGCCCTGCCCTTCTGACTGGGAAATGGAGATCACCAGCCTGCCCTTCTGACTGGGAACTGGAGATCACCAGCCTGCCCTTCTGACTGGGAACTGGAGATCACCAGCCTGCCCTTCTGACTGGGAACTGAAGATCACTAGCCTGCCCTTCTGACTGGGAACTGGAGATCACCAGCCTGCCCTGCCCTTCTGACTGGGAACTGGAGATCACCAGCCTGCCCTTCTGACTGGGAACTGGAGATCACCAGCCTGCCCTTCTGACTGGGAACTGGAGATCACCAGCCTGCCCTTCTGACTGGGAACTGGAGATCACCAGCCTGCCCTTCTGACTGGGAACTGGAGATCACCAGCCTGCCCTTCTGACTGGGAACTGGAGATCACCAGCCTGCCCTTCTGACTGGGAACTGGAGACCACCAGCCTGCCCTTCTGACTGGGAACTGGAGATCACCAGCCTGCCTTTCTGACTGGGAACTGGAGATCACCAGCCTGCCCTTCTGACTGGGAACTGGAGATCACCAGCCTGCCCTTCTGACTGGGAACAGGAGATCACCAGCCTGCCCCGCCCTTCTGACTGGGAACTGGAGATCACCAGCCTGCCCTTCTGACTGGGAACTGGAGATCACCAGCCTGCCCTTCTGATTGGGAACTGGAGATCACCAGCCTGCCCTTCTGACTGGGAACAGGAGATCACCAGCCTGCCCCGCCCTTCTGACTGGGAACTGGAGATCATCAGCCTGCCCTTCCCTTCTGACTGGGAACTGGAGATCACCAGCCTGCCCTTCTGACTGGGAACTGGAGATCACCAGCCTGCCCTTATGACTGGGAACTGGAGATCACCAGCCTGCCCTTCTGACTGGGAACTGGAGATCACCCAGCCTGGCCCTTCTGACTGGGAACTAGAGATCACCAGCCCGCCCTTCTAACTGGGAACTGGAGATCACCAGCCTGCCCTTCTGACTGGGAACTGGAGATCACCAGCCTGCCCTTCTGACTGGGAACTGGATATGACCAGCCTGCCCTTCTGACTGGGAACTGGAGATCACCAGCCTGCCCTTCTGACTGGGAACTGTAGATAACCAGCCTGGCCTTCTGACTGGGAACTGGAGATCACCAGCCTGCCCTTCTGACTGGGAACTGGAGATCACCAGCCTGCCCTTCTGACTGGGAACTGGAGATCACCAGCCTGCCCTTCTGACTGGGAACTGGAGATCACCAGCCTGCCCTTCTGACTGGGAACTAGAGATCACCAGCCTGCCCTTCTGACTGGGAACTGGAGATGACCAGCCTGCCCCGCCCTTCTGACTGGGAACTGGAGATCACCAGCCTGCCCTTCTGACTGGGAACTGGAGATCACCAGCCTGCCCTGCCCTTCTGACTGGGAAATGGAGATCACCAGCCTGCCCTTCTGACTGGGAACTGGAGATCACCAGCCTGCCCTGCCCTTCTGACTGGGAAATGGAGATCACCAGCCTGCCCTTCTGACTGGGAACTGGAGATCACCAGCCTGCCCTTCTGACTGGGAACTGGAGATCACCCAGCCTGGCCCTTCTGACTGGGAACTAGAGATCACCAGCCCGCCCTTCTAACTGGGAACTGGAGATCACCAGCCTGCCCTTCTGACTGGGAACTGGAGATCACCAGCCTGCCCTTCTGACTGGGAACTGGATATGACCAGCCTGCCCTTCTGACTGGGAACTGGAGATCACCAGCCTGCCCTTCTGACTGGGAACTGAAGATCACTAGCCTGCCCTTCTGACTGGGAACTGGAGATCACCAGCCTGCCCTGCCCTTCTGACTGGGAACTGGAGATCACCAGCCTGCCCTTCTGACTGGGAACTGGAGATCACCAGCCTGCCCTTCTGACTGGGAACTGGAGATCACCAGCCTGCCCTTCTGACTGGGAACTGGAGATCACCAGCCTGCCCTTCTGACTGGGAACTGGAGATCACCAGCCTGCCCTTCTGACTGGGAACTGGAGATCACCAGCCTGCCCTTCTGACTGGGAACTGGAGACCACCAGCCTGCCCTTCTGACTGGGAACTGGAGATCACCAGCCTGCCTTTCTGACTGGGAACTGGAGATCACCAGCCTGCCCTTCTGACTGGGAACTGGAGATCACCAGCCTGCCCTTCTGACTGGGAACAGGAGATCACCAGCCTGCCCCGCCCTTCTGACTGGGAACTGGAGATCACCAGCCTGCCCTTCTGACTGGGAACTGGAGATCACCAGCCTGCCCTTCTGATTGGGAACTGGAGATCACCAGCCTGCCCTTCTGACTGGGAACAGGAGATCACCAGCCTGCCCCGCCCTTCTGACTGGGAACTGGAGATCATCAGCCTGCCCTTCCCTTCTGACTGGGAACTGGAGATCACCAGCCTGCCCTTCTGACTGGGAACTGGAGATCACCAGCCTGCCCTTATGACTGGGAACTGGAGATCACCAGCCTGCCCTTCTGACTGGGAACTGGAGATCACCCAGCCTGGCCCTTCTGACTGGGAACTAGAGATCACCAGCCCGCCCTTCTAACTGGGAACTGGAGATCACCAGCCTGCCCTTCTGACTGGGAACTGGAGATCACCAGCCTGCCCTTCTGACTGGGAACTGGAGATCACCAGCCTGCCCTTCTGACTGGGAACTGGAGATCACCAGCCTGCCCTTCTGACTGGGAACTGTAGATAACCAGCCTGGCCTTCTGACTGGGAACTGGAGATCACCAGCCTGCCCTTCTGACTGGGAACTGGAGATCACCAGCCTGCCCTTCTGACTGGGAACTGGAGATCACCAGCCTGCCCTTCTGACTGGGAACTGGAGATCACCAGCCTGCCCTTCTGACTGGGAACTAGAGATCACCAGCCTGCCCTTCTGACTGGGAACTGGAGATGACCAGCCTGCCCCGCCCTTCTGACTGGGAACTGGAGATCACCAGCCTGCCCTTCTGACTGGGAACTGGAGATCACCAGCCTGCCCTGCCCTTCTGACTGGGAAATGGAGATCACCAGCCTGCCCTTCTGACTGGGAACTGGAGATCACCAGCCTGCCCTGCCCTTCTGACTGGGAAATGGAGATCACCAGCCTGCCCTTCTGACTGGGAACTGGAGATCACCAGCCTGCCCTTCTGACTGGGAACTGGATATGACCAGCCTGCCCTTCTGACTGGGAACTGGAGATCACCAGCCTGCCCTTCTGACTGGGAACTGTAGATAACCAGCCTGGCCTTCTGACTGGGAACTGGAGATCACCAGCCTGCCCTTCTGACTGGGAACTGGAGATCACCAGCCTGCCCTTCTGACTGGGAACTGGAGATCACCAGCCTGCCCTTCTGACTGGGAACTGGAGATCACCAGCCTGCCCTTCTGACTGGGAACTAGAGATCACCAGCCTGCCCTTCTGACTGGGAACTGGAGATGACCAGCCTGCCCCGCCCTTCTGACTGGGAACTGGAGATCACCAGCCTGCCCTTCTGACTGGGAACTGGAGATCACCAGCCTGCCCTGCCCTTCTGACTGGGAAATGGAGATCACCAGCCTGCCCTTCTGACTGGGAACTGGAGATCACCAGCCTGCCCTGCCCTTCTGACTGGGAAATGGAGATCACCAGCCTGCCCTTCTAACTGGGAACTGGAGATCACCAGCCTGCCCTTCTGACTGGGAACTGGAGATCACCAGCCTGCCCTTCTGACTGGGAACTGGATATGACCAGCCTGCCCTTCTGACTGGGAACTGGAGATCACCAGCCTGCCCTTCTGACTGGGAACTGAAGATCACTAGCCTGCCCTTCTGACTGGGAACTGGAGATCACCAGCCTGCCCTGCCCTTCTGACTGGGAACTGGAGATCACCAGCCTGCCCTTCTGACTGGGAACTGGAGATCACCAGCCTGCCCTTCTGACTGGGAACTGGAGATCACCAGCCTGCCCTTCTGACTGGGAACTGGAGATCACCAGCCTGCCCTTCTGACTGGGAACTGGAGATCACCAGCCTGCCCTTCTGACTGGGAACTGGAGATCACCAGCCTGCCCTTCTGACTGGGAACTGGAGACCACCAGCCTGCCCTTCTGACTGGGAACTGGAGATCACCAGCCTGCCTTTCTGACTGGGAACTGGAGATCACCAGCCTGCCCTTCTGACTGGGAACTGGAGATCACCAGCCTGCCCTTCTGACTGGGAACAGGAGATCACCAGCCTGCCCCGCCCTTCTGACTGGGAACTGGAGATCACCAGCCTGCCCTTCTGACTGGGAACTGGAGATCACCAGCCTGCCCTTCTGATTGGGAACTGGAGATCACCAGCCTGCCCTTCTGACTGGGAACAGGAGATCACCAGCCTGCCCCGCCCTTCTGACTGGGAACTGGAGATCATCAGCCTGCCCTTCCCTTCTGACTGGGAACTGGAGATCACCAGCCTGCCCTTCTGACTGGGAACTGGAGATCACCAGCCTGCCCTTATGACTGGGAACTGGAGATCACCAGCCTGCCCTTCTGACTGGGAACTGGAGATCACCCAGCCTGGCCCTTCTGACTGGGAACTAGAGATCACCAGCCCGCCCTTCTAACTGGGAACTGGAGATCACCAGCCTGCCCTTCTGACTGGGAACTGGAGATCACCAGCCTGCCCTTCTGACTGGGAACTGGATATGACCAGCCTGCCCTTCTGACTGGGAACTGGAGATCACCAGCCTGCCCTTCTGACTGGGAACTGTAGATAACCAGCCTGGCCTTCTGACTGGGAACTGGAGATCACCAGCCTGCCCTTCTGACTGGGAACTGGAGATCACCAGCCTGCCCTTCTGACTGGGAACTGGAGATCACCAGCCTGCCCTTCTGACTGGGAACTGGAGATCACCAGCCTGCCCTTCTGACTGGGAACTAGAGATCACCAGCCTGCCCTTCTGACTGGGAACTGGAGATGACCAGCCTGCCCCGCCCTTCTGACTGGGAACTGGAGATCACCAGCCTGCCCTTCTGACTGGGAACTGGAGATCACCAGCCTGCCCTGCCCTTCTGACTGGGAAATGGAGATCACCAGCCTGCCCTTCTGACTGGGAACTGGAGATCACCAGCCTGCCCTGCCCTTCTGACTGGGAAATGGAGATCACCAGCCTGCCCTTCTGACTGGGAACTGGAGATCACCAGCCTGCCCTTCTGACTGGGAACTGGAGATCACCAGCCTGCCCTTCTGACTGGGAACTGAAGATCACTAGCCTGCCCTTCTGACTGGGAACTGGAGATCACCAGCCTGCCCTGCCCTTCTGACTGGGAACTGGAGATCACCAGCCTGCCCTTCTGACTGGGAACTGGAGATCACCAGCCTGCCCTTCTGACTGGGAACTGGAGATCACCAGCCTGCCCTTCTGACTGGGAACTGGAGATCACCAGCCTGCCCTTCTGACTGGGAACTGGAGATCACCAGCCTGCCCTTCTGACTGGGAAATGGAGATCACCAGCCTGCCCTTCTGACTGGGAACTGGAGACCACCAGCCTGCCCTTCTGACTGGGAACTGGAGATCACCAGCCTGCCTTTCTGACTGGGAACTGGAGATCACCAGCCTGCCCTTCTGACTGGGAACTGGAGATCACCAGCCTGCCCTTCTGACTGGGAACAGGAGATCACCAGCCTGCCCCGCCCTTCTGACTGGGAACTGGAGATCACCAGCCTGCCCTTCTGACTGGGAACTGGAGATCACCAGCCTGCCCTTCTGATTGGGAACTGGAGATCACCAGCCTGCCCTTCTGACTGGGAACAGGAGATCACCAGCCTGCCCCGCCCTTCTGACTGGGAACTGGAGATCACCAGCCTGCCCTTCTGACTGGGAACTGGAGATCACCAGCCTGCCCTTCTGACTGGGAACAGGAGATCACCAGCCTGCCCCGCCCTTCTGACTGGGAACTGGAGATCACCAGCCTGCCCTTCTGACTGGGAACTGGAGATCACCAGCCTGCCCTTCTGATTGGGAACTGGAGATCACCAGCCTGCCCTTCTGACTGGGAACAGGAGATCACCAGCCTGCCCCGCCCTTCTGACTGGGAACTGGAGATCATCAGCCTGCCCTTCCCTTCTGACTGGGAACTGGAGATCACCAGCCTGCCCTTCTGACTGGGAACTGGAGATCACCAGCCTGCCCTTATGACTGGGAACTGGAGATCACCAGCCTGCCCTTCTGACTGGGAACTGGAGATCACCCAGCCTGGCCCTTCTGACTGGGAACTAGAGATCACCAGCCCGCCCTTCTAACTGGGAACTGGAGATCACCAGCCTGCCCTTCTGACTGGGAACTGGAGATCACCAGCCTGCCCTTCTGACTGGGAACTGGATATGACCAGCCTGCCCTTCTGACTGGGAACTGGAGATCACCAGCCTGCCCTTCTGACTGGGAACTGTAGATAACCAGCCTGGCCTTCTGACTGGGAACTGGAGATCACCAGCCTGCCCTTCTGACTGGGAACTGGAGATCACCAGCCTGCCCTTCTGACTGGGAACTGGAGATCACCAGCCTGCCCTTCTGACTGGGAACTGGAGATCACCAGCCTGCCCTTCTGACTGGGAACTAGAGATCACCAGCCTGCCCTTCTGACTGGGAACTGGAGATGACCAGCCTGCCCCGCCCTTCTGACTGGGAACTGGAGATCACCAGCCTGCCCTTCTGACTGGGAACTGGAGATCACCAGCCTGCCCTGCCCTTCTGACTGGGAAATGGAGATCACCAGCCTGCCCTTCTGACTGGGAACTGGAGATCACCAGCCTGCCCTGCCCTTCTGACTGGGAAATGGAGATCACCAGCCTGCCCTTCTGACTGGGAACTGGAGATCACCAGCCTGCCCTTCTGACTGGGAACTGGATATGACCAGCCTGCCCTTCTGACTGGGAACTGGAGATCACCAGCCTGCCCTTCTGACTGGGAACTGTAGATAACCAGCCTGGCCTTCTGACTGGGAACTGGAGATCACCAGCCTGCCCTTCTGACTGGGAACTGGAGATCACCAGCCTGCCCTTCTGACTGGGAACTGGAGATCACCAGCCTGCCCTTCTGACTGGGAACTGGAGATCACCAGCCTGCCCTTCTGACTGGGAACTAGAGATCACCAGCCTGCCCTTCTGACTGGGAACTGGAGATGACCAGCCTGCCCCGCCCTTCTGACTGGGAACTGGAGATCACCAGCCTGCCCTTCTGACTGGGAACTGGAGATCACCAGCCTGCCCTGCCCTTCTGACTGGGAAATGGAGATCACCAGCCTGCCCTTCTGACTGGGAACTGGAGATCACCAGCCTGCCCTTCTGACTGGGAACTGGATATGACCAGCCTGCCCTTCTGACTGGGAACTGGAGATCACCAGCCTGCCCTTCTGACTGGGAACTGAAGATCACTAGCCTGCCCTTCTGACTGGGAACTGGAGATCACCAGCCTGCCCTGCCCTTCTGACTGGGAACTGGAGATCACCAGCCTGCCCTTCTGACTGGGAACTGGAGATCACCAGCCTGCCCTTCTGACTGGGAACTGGAGATCACCAGCCTGCCCTTCTGACTGGGAACTGGAGATCACCAGCCTGCCCTTCTGACTGGGAACTGGAGATCACCAGCCTGCCCTTCTGACTGGGAACTGGAGATCACCAGCCTGCCCTTCTGACTGGGAACTGGAGACCACCAGCCTGCCCTTCTGACTGGGAACTGGAGATCACCAGCCTGCCTTTCTGACTGGGAACTGGAGATCACCAGCCTGCCCTTCTGACTGGGAACTGGAGATCACCAGCCTGCCCTTCTGACTGGGAACAGGAGATCACCAGCCTGCCCCGCCCTTCTGACTGGGAACTGGAGATCACCAGCCTGCCCTTCTGACTGGGAACTGGAGATCACCAGCCTGCCCTTCTGATTGGGAACTGGAGATCACCAGCCTGCCCTTCTGACTGGGAACAGGAGATCACCAGCCTGCCCCGCCCTTCTGACTGGGAACTGGAGATCATCAGCCTGCCCTTCCCTTCTGACTGGGAACTGGAGATCACCAGCCTGCCCTTCTGACTGGGAACTGGAGATCACCAGCCTGCCCTTATGACTGGGAACTGGAGATCACCAGCCTGCCCTTCTGACTGGGAACTGGAGATCACCCAGCCTGGCCCTTCTGACTGGGAACTAGAGATCACCAGCCCGCCCTTCTAACTGGGAACTGGAGATCACCAGCCTGCCCTTCTGACTGGGAACTGGAGATCACCAGCCTGCCCTTCTGACTGGGAACTGGATATGACCAGCCTGCCCTTCTGACTGGGAACTGGAGATCACCAGCCTGCCCTTCTGACTGGGAACTGTAGATAACCAGCCTGGCCTTCTGACTGGGAACTGGAGATCACCAGCCTGCCCTTCTGACTGGGAACTGGAGATCACCAGCCTGCCCTTCTGACTGGGAACTGGAGATCACCAGCCTGCCCTTCTGACTGGGAACTGGAGATCACCAGCCTGCCCTTCTGACTGGGAACTAGAGATCACCAGCCTGCCCTTCTGACTGGGAACTGGAGATGACCAGCCTGCCCCGCCCTTCTGACTGGGAACTGGAGATCACCAGCCTGCCCTTCTGACTGGGAACTGGAGATCACCAGCCTGCCCTTCTGACTGGGAACAGGAGATCACCAGCCTGCCCCGCCCTTCTGACTGGGAACTGGAGATCACCAGCCTGCCCTTCTGACTGGGAACTGGAGATCACCAGCCTGCCCTTCTGATTGGGAACTGGAGATCACCAGCCTGCCCTTCTGACTGGGAACAGGAGATCACCAGCCTGCCCCGCCCTTCTGACTGGGAACTGGAGATCATCAGCCTGCCCTTCCCTTCTGACTGGGAACTGGAGATCACCAGCCTGCCCTTCTGACTGGGAACTGGAGATCACCAGCCTGCCCTTATGACTGGGAACTGGAGATCACCCAGCCTGGCCCTTCTGACTGGGAACTAGAGATCACCAGCCCGCCCTTCTAACTGGGAACTGGAGATCACCAGCCTGCCCTTCTGACTGGGAACTGGAGATCACCAGCCTGCCCTTCTGACTGGGAACTGGATATGACCAGCCTGCCCTTCTGACTGGGAACTGGAGATCACCAGCCTGCCCTTCTGACTGGGAACTGTAGATAACCAGCCTGGCCTTCTGACTGGGAACTGGAGATCACCAGCCTGCCCTTCTGACTGGGAACTGGAGATCACCAGCCTGCCCTTCTGACTGGGAACTGGAGATCACCAGCCTGCCCTTCTGACTGGGAACTGGAGATCACCAGCCTGCCCTTCTGACTGGGAACTAGAGATCACCAGCCTGCCCTTCTGACTGGGAACTGGAGATGACCAGCCTGCCCCGCCCTTCTGACTGGGAACTGGAGATCACCAGCCTGCCCTTCTGACTGGGAACTGGAGATCACCAGCCTGCCCTGCCCTTCTGACTGGGAAATGGAGATCACCAGCCTGCCCTTCTGACTGGGAACTGGAGATCACCAGCCTGCCCTGCCCTTCTGACTGGGAAATGGAGATCACCAGCCT
>NC_048579.1:74285789-74300789 GCF_013265735.2 Oncorhynchus mykiss | reverse complement strand
TCTGTATTAGACTAAGCAGAGGTGGTTAGATGATGTTGTAATGTTGACGTTGAAATGACGCTGGAATAGTGGACACAGCTCCTGTTGTCTCTGTATTAGACTAAGCAGAGGTGGTTAGATGATGTTGTAATGTTGATGTTGAAATGGTGCTGGAATAGTGGAGACAGCTCCTGTTGTCTCTGTATTAGACTAAGCAGAGGTGGTTAGATGATGTTGTAATGGTGCTGGAATAGTGGACACAGCTCCTGTTGTCTCTGTATTAGACTAAGCAGAGGTGGTTAGATGATGTTGTAATGTTGATGTTGTAATGGTGATGGAATAGTGGACACAGCTCCTGTTGTCACTGTATTAGACTAAGCAGAGGTGGTTAGATGATGTTGTAATGTTGACGTTGTAATGGTGCTGGAATAGTGGAGACAGCTCCTGTTGTCTCTGTATTAGACTAAGCAGAGGTGGTTAGATGATGTTGTAATGTTGATGTTGTAATGGTGCTGGAATAGTGGAGACAGCTCCTGTTGTCTCTGTATTAGACTAAGCAGAGGTGGTTAGATGATGTTGAAATGGTGCTGGAATAGCGGACACAGCTCCTGTTGTCTCTGTATTAGACTAAGCAGAGGTGGTTAGATGATGTTGAAATGGTGCTGGAATAGTGGAGACAGCTCCTGTTGTCTCTGTATTAGACTAAGCAGAGGTGGTTAGATGATGTTGTAATGTTGATGTTGTAATGGTGCTGGAATAGCGGACACAGCTCCTGTTGTCTCTGTATTAGACTAAGCAGAGGTGGTTAGATGATGTTGTAATGGTGCTGGAATAGTGGAGACAGCTCCTGCTGTCTCTGTATTAGACTAAGCAGAGGTGGTTAGATGATGTTGTAATGTTGATGTTGTAATGGTGCTGGAATAGTGGAGACAGCTCCTGTTGTCTCTGTATTAGACTAAGCAGAGGTGGTTAGATGATGTTGTAATGGTGCTGGAATAGTGGAGACAGCTCCTGTTGTCTCTGTATTAGACTAAGCAGAGGTGGTTAGATGATGTTGTAATGTTGATGTTGAAATGGTGCTGGAATAGTGGAGGCAGCTCCTGTTGTCTCTGTATTAGACTAAGCAGAGGTGGTTAGATGATGTTGTAATGGTGCTGGAATAGTGGAGACAGCTCCTGTTGTCTCTGTATTAGACTAAGCAGAGGTGGTTAGATGATGTTGTAATGTTGACGTTGAAATGGTGCTGGAATAGCGGACACAGCTCCTGTTGTCTCTGTATTAGACTAAGCAGAGGTGGTTAGATGATGTTGTAATGTTGAAATGGTGCTGGAATAGTGGAGGCAGCTCCTGTTGTCTCTGTATTAGACTAAGCAGAGGTGGTTAGATGATGTTGAAATGGTGCTGGGATAGCGGACACAGCTCCTGTTGTCTCTGTATTAGACTAAGCAGAGGTGGTTAGATGATGTTGAAATGGTGCTGGAATAGCGGACACAGCTCCTGTTGTCTCTGTATTAGACTAAGCAGAGGTGGTTAGATGATGTTGTAATGTTGACGTTGAAATGGTGCTGGAATAGTGGACACAGCTCCTGTTGTCTCTGTATTAGACTAAGCAGAGGTGGTTAGATGATGTTGTAATGTTGACGTTGAAATGACGCTGGAATAGTCTGTTTTCTTTACGACTTGCGGTAAAACTCTCCATGGTTCTAAATCAATAGTTTAGTAGTCTGATAAAATGTTCCGGAAACATTAACGTGCTTGAGCGTGTAACTGTTTGTTACATGTGTTTTGTGGACTTCATCGGACAGATGTCGCTCTCCTGTTTTGTGATGAAACAAAAGGTGTGATTGAGTTTATTCTGCCACTGTGTCTTCTTATTGTCTCTGCCTCTAAGCTTTACAGGAATATGGCTCTGAATATATATATACAGCAACACCTCCGCCATAGGCATTCCTGTCTCTTCTGTAGGCCCTACATCAGTGGTTCTTAACCTGGGTTCGATCGAACCCCAGGGGTTCGGTGAGTCAGTCTCAGGGGTTTGACGGAGGTCAAGACACACAACCAGATTACAGGCACTGGTTACAGTGAGCAGCTTCCTCTTGAGCGGACAGCTTGATGAAAACCAATCTATATTCGGGACACCCAGAAAATAGACCTATCTGCTAACAGCACACACATTATCAAGCATTGCACACATGTTATCCAGATAATGAACGTCAGCACATGTTGGCCTATATAGCAACACCCTAAAATAGGAGGCTTTATATGAGGTAGTGAAACTGCAACCACAACACTTTTAACAGCATTAGACATGAGATCATCTATAAGCTTTACAGGAATATGGCTCTGAATATATACAGCAACACCTCCGCCATAGGCATTCCTGTCTCTTCTGTGTATGTTATATCCCTGTATTGCTACTGCTGTATTATCAAAGGCATTATCTAAGTGAGTCTCAGAGATGGCCAGTATATGAATGTTATCAGATGTAGTTTTTTTCTCCAGTTATTGATCTCATAAACCTTATTTCTACGGCTATAGTACATATGATTAATAACATAATAATAACAGCTCTCTCACTCTTCCCAGTCTTTTGATTAATAACATATATTTTTAGACCTTTCCAGCTCGACAAGAACATTGTCTGGCTAATAGAGTCAGTCAACAGGGCACTTGTGAGTGTCAATTGGTGTATGTGATGTGGGGCTGAAGCTGCTGAGCCAGAAGCTAGGCTCTCTCACTCCTCCCAGTCTTTTTGGGAAGGAGGGTGGACAATGAGCATGTTGTAGTGGATGTAAACAATGTCCCCACGCTCTCTGACAGCTTTCACGGCTGGGACAAGTTATTTTCCACCTCTTGTGTACAGCTTACGAGAAGTCTTCGTTAAGGAAGATGTTTTGTTAGTCTCAAGTTCTTGGCTCTGTCCAGAACAGCCATCATGTCCTTAAACCTCAGGAACTTGACCACATATCGACCTGTGTCTGTCACCTGGGCTGGTGACAGGTTTTCCAGACCTCAATCTTCCCATGATCCATCTGCAGCTTTTAAAGTGATAATTTGTCTTCCTTTCTCCTCAGACTTGTCCCAGTGATGTGAATGTAACAGTTTAGCTTTCATCCGTCCCCTCGCCCCTACCTGGGCTCGAACCAGGGACCCTCTGCACACATTGACAACAGTCACCCACAAAGCATCGTTACCCATCACAACACAAAATCCACGGCCCTTGCAGAGCAAGGGGAACCACTACTTCAAGGTCTCAGAGCAAGTGACGTCACCCGATCGAAACGCTATTAACGCGCACCACCGCTAACTAGCTAGCCATTTCACATCGGTTACATGAAGACTCTGGTATGCCATCCACAACAATGTTATTTCACCTGGATTGTCCCTCTAGATATTGTCCCTCTAGATATGTTCCCTCTAGACATTCCCCAGCGATCTGTAATAATGATTCACAAAGAGAGAGCTGATGTTATCTCACATGAATTTACAGTTTGTTGTCATCTTGCTGCAAGTCTCTTTCAGGACATCCAGTTCTCCCTGAGAGAACTGCAAACTGTTCTTAATGTCCTGGACCTCTCTGGTCAGATCATCTTAATGTCCTGGACCTCTCTGGTCAGATCGTCTTAATGTCCCGGACCTCCCTGGTCAGATCATCTTAATGTCCTGGACCTCTCTGGTCAGATCACCTTAATGTCCTGGACCTCCCTGGTCAGATCACCTTAATGTCCTGGACCTCCCTGGTCAGATCAACTTAATGTCCTGGACCTCTCTGGTCAGATCACCTTAATGTCCTGGACCTCTCTGGTCAGATCATCTTAATGTCCTGGACCTCTCTGGTCAGATCACCTTAATGTCCTGGACCTCCCTGGTCAGATCATCTTACTGTCCTGGACCTCTCTGGTCAGATCATCTTACTGTCCTGGACCTCCCTGGTCAGATCATCTTAATGTCCTGGACCTCTCTGGTCAGATCATCTTAATGTCCTGGACCTCTCTGGTCAGATCATCTTACTGTCCTGGACCTCCCTGGTCAGATCATCTTAATGTCCTGGACCTCTCTGGTCAGATCACCTTAATGTCCTGGACCTCTCTGGTCAGATCACCTTAATGTCCTGGACCTCTTTGGTCAGATCATCTTAATGTCCTGGACCTCTCTGGTCAGATCATCTTAATGTCCTGGACCTCTCTGGTCAGATCATCTTAATGTCCTGGACCTCTCTGGTCAGATCATCTTAATGTCCTGGACCTCTCTGGTCAGATCATCTTAATGTCCTGGACCTCTCTGGTCAGATCATCTTAATGTCCTGGACCTCTCTGGTCAGATCATCTTAATGTCCCGGACCTCTCTGGTCAGATAATCTTAATGTCCCGGACCTCTCTGGTCAGATCATCTTACTGTCCCGGACCTCTCTGGTCAGATCGTCTTAATGTCCCGGACCTCCCTGGTCAGATCATCTTAATGTCCTGGACCTCTCTGGTCAGATCACCTTAATGTCCTGGACCTCCCTGGTCAGATCACCTTAATGTCCTGGACCTCCCTGGTCAGATCAACTTAATGTCCTGGACCTCTCTGGTCAGATCACCTTAATGTCCTGGACCTCTCTGGTCAGATCATCTTAATGTCCTGGACCTCTCTGGTCAGATCACCTTAATGTCCTGGACCTCCCTGGTCAGATCATCTTACTGTCCTGGACCTCTCTGGTCAGATCATCTTACTGTCCTGGACCTCCCTGGTCAGATCATCTTAATGTCCTGGACCTCTCTGGTCAGATCATCTTAATGTCCTGGACCTCTCTGGTCAGATCATCTTACTGTCCTGGACCTCCCTGGTCAGATCATCTTAATGTCCTGGACCTCTCTGGTCAGATCACCTTAATGTCCTGGACCTCTCTGGTCAGATCACCTTAATGTCCTGGACCTCTTTGGTCAGATCATCTTAATGTCCTGGACCTCTCTGGTCAGATCATCTTAATGTCCTGGACCTCTCTGGTCAGATCATCTTAATGTCCTGGACCTCTCTGGTCAGATCATCTTAATGTCCTGGACCTCTCTGGTCAGATCATCTTAATGTCCTGGACCTCCCTGGTCAGATCATCTTAATGTCCTGGACCTCTCTGGTCAGATCATCTTACTGTCCTGGACCTCCCTGGTCAGATCATCTTAATGTCCTGGACCTCTCTGGTCAGATCATCTTACTGTCCTGGACCTCCCTGGTCAGATCATCTTAATGTCCTGGACCTCCCTGGTCAGATCATCTTAATGTCCTGGACCTCTCTGGTCAGATCATCTTACTGTCCTGGACCTCCCTGGTCAGATCATCTTAATGTCCTGGACCTCTCTGGTCAGATCATCTTACTGTCCTGGACCTCTCTGGTCAGATCATCTTAATGTCCTGGACCTCTCTGGTCAGATCATCTTAATGTCCTGGACCTCTCTGGTCAGATCATCTTAATGTCCTGGACCTCTCTGGTCAGATCACCTTAATGTCCTGGACCTCTCTGGTCAGATCATCTTAATGTCCTGGACCTCTCTGGTCAGATCATCTTAATTTTTATTTAATTTAAAACATTTTAATTTTACAAAACTTTTTGTGTATTTGGACTAAGTTCTTGGAAGCTATTTTCCTGTTGTTGTAACATCTGCTTGAAGACATATTTTCTGTCGTTTTAAAAGATTCTTCACCTGTGAAAGAGAGACACTACTGTCTGGAGTACTACAGTGGTACTGCCACCGGCTTTGGTTTTGGATGCCATGGTAGCAACGTAGGCTAATGTAGCTACTCCACGCAGTTCCAGACAGGACAGGTCGCAAGGCAGATGGAAACAGTAACAAACAGCAGGGATTTAAGACAGCCACAAGCCTGGGACAATACTGGGCCCCAGCCACAAGGGCTAACCACGTCGCGGGCTGTGTTCAAGCTTTCAGGAAACCTTGCTAGCTTGATAGCTAGTTAGCAGCTAGGCTAGCTGCTACGCCAAGCAGCTCTATAGACTTTTGGAGGATCCCTGGACAGATAGTAGTGGTCCCAGCAACTGATGTTAACCGCGTCGCAGGATCCTCCTCTCAAAAGGTAGCTAGTAACCAACCTTCATCGATAGAACCCCTTTTCAGAGACTTTGAAAACAACAAACCGAGCTCTGTTGGAGTTCGTTGGTCCCCAGTGGTGAATGAGGTGTGTTTGTCTGGGGTTAGGAAATGTGTACTGTGTCCGTGTTTCAGGTGAGTGTACCTTTGTCACAGCTGTCTCCATAGTAACCAGGTGGGCAGATGCACACCCCCGGACTCATACACAGTCCACCATTCAGACACCTGGGAGAGCAGAGGGCTGGGGGGAGAGCGGAGGAGGACAGGAGAGGAGAAAAATCTACGTCAGGAACCTCAAGTATTTAATTCACCTTCAGTTGATGGTAACCCTTCACCCCCCCAACTCTATATTAATTTAATTCACCTTCAGCTGATTGTAACCCTTCACCCCCCCAACTCTATATTAATTTAATTCACCTTCAACTGATTGTAACCCTTCACCCCTCAACACTACATTCATTTAATTCCCCCTTCCAACACTACATTCATTTAATTCCCCCTTCCAACACTACATTAATTTAATTCCCCCTTCCAACACTACATTCATTTAATTCACCCTTCCAACACTACATTCATTTAATTCACCCTTCCAACACTACATTCATTTAATTCACCCTTCCAACACTACATTCATTTAATTCACCCTTCCAACACTACATTCATTGCGATAATGAATGTTTCACTTAGCGCTGCCTGTAGAAGGCACTAAAGAGCCTTAGTACTGTTGAGTCTTGGCCAAGAATAAATATCGTAAACACAATGTCTCAAGACCCGTCGACACCCCCTAAAATAAAACTTGGCTGTTCTCACAGAACACTTCTCTATAAAAACCCATAGTCTACTCTAGATGCCTCGACGCCTCCACACGGTCCACATAACGGATGTTCCTCTACGTAGTTTTACGGACTTTTTTTGCCGCTTCATTTTTTTGTGTGTGGGGGGGGGGCGAACCAAAAGGAGCTCCGTAGCCCTGTTTGAGTAGACAGTGAAATCCCCGTGGAGAGTCCTTACTGTTCATATGATACAAAGACAACAAAAAAACAACATTGTTCTCTACCCTCTCAGTCAGTCTAAAGCTGGACAGAGTCTCTCTCTAACCTCTTAAAGCCTTAAATAGATGGAACACGTGGTCGTCACTGCCCAACCTGCCTGTCTGTCTGCCTGTCTGTCTGCCTGCCTGTCTGCCCGCCTGCCCGTCTGCCTGCCTGCCTGCTAACATGATTGTTTTTTCTGTCATGGAAAAACTTTTCAAATAAATTTGCTCTCCATTTAACTAGTCTGGATGGAGCCTGTTGAACCAGTGCTTTGTAATTTCCATGATGTTTTTTAAGTTGTGGTGCCTTGAGGCAACGTTAAGCCGCAGCAAACATAACCTTTTACAGATTCATTAATACATTTAAATGCAACGTGGTGGTTCTGTTGTCTGAAAATGACAGGCCTGCCTGAGCAGGACTGGTGTCTCATAACTGTGAAACAACACACAACCTCTTCTCTTTCTCTAGCCTTTCATTTCATAAGGTTTTTTTTGTTTTGTTTTGTTGTGGAGACATTCCAGGAAATAAAAGAAGATATTCCACCCAGCATTGTTGATGTGGGCCAAGGAGAAGGGGAAAAAAACCCACAAGAAAATCATTTTAATTTAATTCTATAGAATGAGCAACTCAAGCTATTGTGTTGACTGTGTGCTGTGTACTTACTGTATATCATTATGGTAGTGATGGAAGATAGATGGAATGGCTTGTGTGCTGTGCACTTACTGTATATCATTATGGTAGTGATGGAAGATAGATGGAATGGCTTGGATGTACAGACGAGACTAGACGTACCTTTCTCACAGTGCGGCCCGTAGAAACCATCCTGACACTCACACACCTGTCTCTCGTTGCAGAACCCACCGTTACGACAACCACCTGGACATTTAGCTGTGGAGACAGAGAGAGAGAGAGGCGGGGAGGAGAGAGGGAGTGAGTGAGGGAGAGCGAGAGAAAGGGGGAAAAGAGAGAGAGTGAGTGAGAAAGGGGGAAGAGAGAGAGAGACAGAGAGAGAGAGGCAGGGAGGAGAGAGAAGGGGAAGAGAGACAGAGAGAGAGGGGGGAAGAGAGACAGAGAGAGAGGGGGGAAGACAGACAGACAGAGAGGGGGAAGAGACAATAAAGAGACAGAACACGTGAGAAGAGAAAAATAACAAAGTTGAGATGAATGAATGGCTAGTGGAGTCCTCCCTCCCTCCTTTCCTTTCTAACCTCCCTCCCTCCCTTCATTCCTTCCTTCCTTCCGTCCTCCCCCTTCCCCCTCTCTCTGACACTCTCCATAGCCTGCCATCTCAGAAGACCACTTCAAGGGAACCACATTCCACTACAGTGCAGTGAGATGCCATGGACTTCCATCCCAAATGGCACCCTATTCATACATCCCAAATGGCACCCTATTCATACATCCCAAATGGCACCCTATTCATACATCCAAATGGCACCCTATTCATACATCCCAAATGGCACCCTATTCATACATCCCAAATGACACCCTATTCATACATCCCAAATTGCACCCTATTCATACATCCCAAATGGCACCCTATTCATATATCCCAAATGGCACCCTATTCATACATCCAAATGGCACCCTATTCATACATCCCAAATGGCACCCTATTCATACATCCCAAATGACACCCTATTCATACATCCCAAATGGCACCCTATTCATACATCCCAAATGGCACCCTATTCATACATCCCAAATGGCACCCTATTCATACATCCCAAATGACACCCTATTCATACATCCCAAATGGCACCCTATTCATACATCCCAAATGGCACCCTATTCATATATCCCAAATGGCACCCTATTCATACACCCAAATGGCACCCTATTCATACATCCCAAATGGCACCCTATTCATATATCCCAAATGGCACCCTATTCATACATCCAAATGGCACCCTATTCATACATCCCAAATGGCACCCTATTCATACATCCAAATGGCACCCTATTCATACATCCCAAATGGCACCCTATTCATACACCCAAATGGCACCCTATTCATGCACCCAAATGGCACCCTATTCATACACCCAAATGGCACCCTATTCATACATCCAAATGGCACCCTATTCATACACCCAAATGGCACCCTATTCATACATCCAAATGGCACCCTATTCATACATCCCAAATGGCACCCTATTCATACATCCAAATGGCACCCTATTCATACATCCCAAATGGCACCCTATTCATACATCCCAAATGGCACCCTATTCATACATCCAAATGGCACCCTATTCATACATCCAAATGGAACCCTTATGGGCTCCGGTCAAACGTTTAGAGTTCCACAACAGGGCCTGGTTCAAAGCAGACTGAATACCATCTCCCTATAACAGGGCCTGGTTCAAAGCAGACTGAATACCATCTCTCTACAACAGGGCCTGGTTCAAAGCAGACTGAATACCATCTCTCTATAACAGGGCCTGGTTCAAAGCAGACTGAATACCATCTCTCTATAACAGGGCCTGGTTCAAAGCAGACTGAATACCATCTCCCTACAACAGGACCTGGTTCAAAGCAGACTGAATACCATCTCTCTACAACAGGGCCTGGTTCAAAGCAGACTGAATACCATCTCCCTACAACAGGACCTGGTTCAAAGCAGACTGAATACCATCTCTCTACAACAGGGCCTGGTTCAAAGCAGACTGAATACCATCTCTCTACAACAGGGCCTGGTTCAAAGCAGACTGAATACCATCTCCCTACAACAGGACCTGGTTCAAAGCAGACTGAATACCATCTCTCTACAACAGGACCTGGTTCAAAGCAGACTGAATACCATCTCTCTATAACAGGGCCTGGTTCAAAGCAGACTGAATACCATCTCAGTACAACAGGGCCTGGTTCAAAGCAGACTGAATACCATCTCTCTACAACAGGGCCTGGTCCAAAGCAGACTGAATACCATCTCTCTACAACAGGGCCTGGTTCAAAGCAGACTGAATACCATCTCTCTACAACAGGACCTGGTTCAAAGCAGACTGAATACCATCTCCATACAACAGGGCCTGGTTCAAAGCAGACTGAATACCATCTCCCTATAACAGGGCCTGGTTCAAAGCAGACTGAATACCATCTCCCTATAACAGGGCCTGGTTCAAAGCAGACTGAATACCATCTCTCTACAACAGGGCCTGGTTCAAAGCAGACTGAATACCATCTCCCTATAACAGGGCCTGGTTCAAAGCAGACTGAATACCATCTCTCTACAACAGGGCCTGGTTCAAAGCAGACTGAATACCATCTCTCTACAACAGGGCCTGGTTCAAAGCAGACTGAATACCATATCCCTATAACAGGGCCTGGTTCAAAGCAGACTGAATACCATCTCCCTATAACAGGGCCTGGTTCAAAGCAGACTGAATACCATCTCTCTACAACAGGGCCTGGTTCAAAGCAGACTGAATACCATCTCTCTACAACAGGGCCTGGTTCAAAGCAGACTGAATACCATCTCCCTACAACAGGGCCTGGTTCAAAGCAGACTGAATACCATCTCCCTATAACAGGGCCTGGTTCAAAGCAGACTGAATACCATCTCTCTACAACAGGGCCTGGTTCAAAGCAGACTGAATACCATCTCTCTACAAAAGGGCCTGGTTCAAAGCAGACTGAATACCATCTCTATACAACAGGGCCTGGTTCAAAGCAGACTGAATACCATCTCTATACAACAGGGCCTGGTTCAAAGCAGACTGAATACCATCTCCCTACAACAGGGCCTGGTTCAAAGCAGACTGAATACCATCTCTCTACAACAGGGCCTGGTTTAAAGCAGACTGAATACCATCTCTCTACAACAGGGCCTGGTTCAAAGCAGACTGAATACCATCTCCCTACAACAAGGCCTGGTTCAAAGCAGACTGAATATCATCTCTCTACAACAGGGCCTGGTTCAAAGCAGACTGAATACCATCTCTCTACAACAGGGCCTGGTTCAAAGCAGACTGAATCCTAGAGCTCTACAACAGGGCCTGGTTCAAAGCAGACTGATAACCATCTCCCTACAACAGGGCCTGGTTCAAAGCAGACTGAATACTAGAGCTCTACAACAGGGCCTGGTTCAAAGCAGACTGAATACCATCTCCCTACAACAGGGCCTGGTTCAAAGCAGACAGAATCCTAGAGCTCTACAACAGGGCCTGGTTCAAAGCAGACTGAAAACCATCTCCCTACAACAGGGCCTGGTTCAAAGCAGACTGAATACCATCTCTCTACAACAGGGCCTGGTTCAAAGCAGACTGAATACCATCTCCCTACAACAGGGCCTGGTTCAAAGCAGACTGAATATCATCTCTCTACAACAGGGCCTGGTTCAAAGCAGACTGAATACCATCTCTCTACAACAGGGCCTGGTTCAAAGCAGACTGAAAACCATCTCCCTACAACAGGGCCTGGTTCAAAGCAGACTGAATCCTAGAGCTCTACAACAGGGCCTGGTTCAAAGCAGACTGATAACCATCTCCCTACAACAGGGCCTGGTTCAAAGCAGACTGAATACTAGAGCTCTACAACAGGGCCTGGTTCAAAGCAGACTGAATACCATCTCCCTACAACAGGGCCTGGTTCAAAGCAGACAGAATCCTAGAGCTCTACAACAGGGCCTGGTTCAAAGCAGACTGAAAACCATCTCCCTACAACAGGGCCTGGTTCAAAGCAGACTGAATACCATCTCTCTACAACAGGGCCTGGTTTAAAGCAGACTGAATACCATCTCTCTACAACAGGGCCTGGTTCAAAGCAGACTGAATACCATCTCCCTACAACAGGGCCTGGTTCAAAGCAGACTGAATATCATCTCTCTACAACAGGGCCTGGTTCAAAGCAGACTGAATACCATCTCTCTACAACAGGGCCTGGTTCAAAGCAGACTGAAAACCATCTCCCTACAACAGGGCCTGGTTCAAAGCAGACTGAATACCATCTCTCTACAACAGGGCCTGGTTTAAAGCAGACTGAATACCATCTCTCTACAACAGGGCCTGGTTCAAAGCAGACTGAATACTAGAGCTCTACAACAGGGCCTGGTTCAAAGCAGACTGAATACCATCTCCCTACAACAGGGCCTGGTTCAAAGCAGACAGAATCCTAGAGCTCTACAACAGGGCCTGGTTCAAAGCAGACTGAAAACCATCTCCCTACAACAGGGCCTGGTTCAAAGCAGACTGAATACCATCTCTCTACAACAGGGCCTGGTTCAAAGCAGACTGAATACCATCTCTCTACAACAGGGCCTGGTTCAAAGCAGACTGAATACCATCTCCCTACAACAGGGCCTGGTTCAAAGCAGACTGAATACCATCTCTCTACAACAGGGCCTGGTTCAAAGCAGACTGAATACCATCTCTCTACAACAGGGCCTGGTTCAAAGCAGACTGAAAACCAGCGCTCTACAACACAACATGGAGGAGAAGCCTTTGAGGTGGTAATGGATGTCAACAGAGATGTCAAACTATCCTTCTTAGTCCTGGAGATCTATCGGCGTGTGAGGAACCCTTGTGTGTGTCCAAAACGGCACCCCTATTCCCTACATAGTGCACTACTTCTGACCAGAACCCTATATAGGGAATAGGGACAGTACCTTAACACTGGCACCAGACAACATGTGGCCAGAGTCACAATAAGAAAACAATATCTGTGGCCCAAAAAGCTCCATATTCCAATTTAGTGCACTACTTTTAACCAGGTCCTATAATAGGACTCTGATTTAAAAGTAGTGCACTATCTAGGGAATAGGGTACAATTTGGGATGTAACCACACTATCCAACACAAGGGACAGAGGGAGGGATGAGTCTGGTTTCAGTTAACTCAGGATTCACTCTATCCAACACGAGGAACAGAGGAAGGGACTCTATTCTATTTCCTATATAGTGCACTGCTGTTGACCAGGGACTATAGGGCACTGCTGTTGACCAGGGACCATAGGGCACTGCTGTTGACCAGGGACCATAGGGCACTGCTGTTGACCAGGGACCATAGGGCACTGCTATTGACCAGGGACCATAGGGCACTGCTGTTGACCAGGGACCATAGGGCACTGCTGTTGACCAGGGACTATATGGCACTGCTGTTGACCAGGGACCATAGGGCTCTGCTGTTGACCAGGGACCATAGGGCACTGCTGTTGACCAGGGACCATAGGGCTCTGCTGTTGACCAGGGACTATAGGGCACTGCTGTTGACCAGGGACCATAGGGCTCTGCTGTTGACCAGGGACCATAGGGCTCTGCTGTTGACCAAGGGCCCACATCAATATACAGTAGAGAGGCTATATACAGTAGAGACGCTATATACAGTAGACAGGCTATAAACAGTAGAGAGGCTCTATACAGTAGCGAGACTATATACAGTAGAGAGGCTATAGCCACTAGGCTACCCTGCCGCCCCGGTCCCTATGTAGGGAATATGGAGCCATTTTGGACACAGACAACTACGCCTTAGCTGTTATAAAACCTTTTGTACTCATTTTGATTTAAACAGCTAGATGTATATTTGCTCCTACTTTGACACCATATCCCGCATTGGGAAATAGGACAGGACATGGAACATTAACACTGGTTTATGAAGTCTGGTTTGGTGTCGCTGCTTCCTGTAACAGACAGGAAGTGCCCTAAGCTAGTATGAATCCCTGCTACAGCCGGACCTGGAGCTGAGGTCCACACCTGGTCTTTGACAGGGCTTGTCGGGTGAAATGGAACCAATATAACAGTAACTAAACTGCAAACCACAAACCCTGTCTATATAGAACCCCAACCCTGTCTATATAGAACCTCAACCCTGTCTATATAGAACCCCAACCCTGTCTATATAGCACCCCAACCCTGTCTATATAGTACCCCAACCCTGTCTATATAGAACCCCAACCCTGTCTATATAGCACCCCAACCCTGTCTATATAGAACCCCAACCCTGTCTATATAGCACCCCAACCCTGTCTATATAGTACCCCAACCCTGTCTATATAGAACCCCAACCCTGTCTATATAGCACCCCAACCCTGTCTATATAGAACCCCAACCCTGTCTATATAGTACCCCAACCCTGTCTATATAGCATCCCAACCCTGTCTATATAGAACCCCAACCCTGTCTATATAGCACCCCAACCCTGTCTATATAGTACCCCAACCCTGTCTATATAGTACCCCAACCCTGTCTATATAGTACCCCAACCCTGTCTATATAGCACCACAACCCTGTCTATATAGCACCACAACCCTGTCTATATAGAACCCCAACCCTGTCTATATAGCACCCCAACCCTGTCTATATAGCACCCCAACCCTGTCTATATAGCACCCCAACCCTGTCTATATAGCATCCCAACCCTGTCTATATAGAACCCCAACCCTGTCTATATAGAACCCCAACCCTGTCTATATAGTACCCCAACCCTGTCTATATAGAACCCCAACCCTGTCTATATAGTACCCCAACCCTGTCTATATAGCATCCCAACCCTGTCTATATAGCATCCCAACCCTGTCTATATAGAACCCCAACCCTGTCTATATAGAACCCCAACCCTGTCTATATAGAACCCCAACCCTGTCTATATAGAACCCCAACCCTGTCTATATAGAACCCCAACCCTGTCTATATAGAACCACAACCCTGTCTATATAGCACCACAACCCTGTCTATATAGAACCCCAACCCTGTCTATATAGAACCCCAACCCTGTCTATATAGAACCCCAACCCTGTCTATATAGCACCCCAACCCTGTCTATATAGCACCCCAACCCTGTCTATATAGAACCCCAACCCTGTCTATATAGAACCCCAACCCTGTCTATATAGAACCCCAACCCTGTCTATATAGCACCCCAACCCTGTCTATATAGCACCCCAACCCTGTCTATATAGCACCCCAACCCT